>NW_025119707.1:0-1043 GCF_004010195.1 Chiloscyllium plagiosum
AACGCAAGACCCGCTGAAACTCAGGCTAAAGAGATTAAGAGTAACTGATTATACAGTGGCGATACGAGCGCGGGATTATTTCTGTAGGATTGTGTATTAAGGTTTTTTGTGCTTCAGCACAATTTTTAGAATGCTGGGGATGCTTAGAAGTATGATGTAGTATTCTTAGTATTGGGATTTTGTCAAATATAATTTTCCTATGTGTTATTAACGGTCCCTGCGTCTGATAATCAGCAAGTAATAGACCTGATGCATGTAACTTAGTAAATTGTGGGGACGTAGATAATCAGAGACAGTACCGCAGCTCAGAGATACATCTTAAGTCCATTAGGGATGCTACTTGGTATAATGGTCTCGTCACAGTACACTGGGCCCCCTCCGACCAGCTCGCAATTGTCCCGATAAAAAGTGTAACCCAATATACCTAATGATAAAGAAAACCACATGGCTCAAAGCAATTCTGGGAGGTGGGGTGGGGGATACCTATAAAATACAATTAGATGAAACATTTGGGAAAGAAATGTAAGCAAATGGGAAGGATTTCTCGGGCTGTTGTTTTCAAATTAGCGTAGGACAGGGAAAACGGGCAGAACTATTGGATAATAAGGTACAACCTTTCACCCCTCCCGATGATCCTAAAGTAGTAAAAATTATAGAGATGAAGGACTTGAAACAGACAATCGAAATAGAAACTGGATACGGGGATGCAAATGCCTGGGTCGAATGGGTAAAGTATACTGTAAAAAGTCTGAACAAGAGCAATTGCTATGTATGTGCCTCCGTAGGCCAGTGGCCCAGGTGGTTCCCTTTCCGCTTGAGTGGAAGTGAGACAAGAAGGGCATGAAATGTATGATAGCCCTGTATCAGGATAAGACTGCATGGAATGATAGGAATTGTACCTCCCTATCTCTTATTTTCGCTCCCTGGGAGAAGAAAGATTCAAAAGCCCCCCTATGTTTTCAACCGCAGTTGGAAATCACACGTCGTACAAATCAGTCTGGAGATTTGGCGGAGCTGAAAGTATGTACAGAGATTAAGAATGT
>NW_025119708.1:0-1043 GCF_004010195.1 Chiloscyllium plagiosum
AAATACCGTTTTATTCTTGAGAATAATTTAGCTAGATCCAAGATTGGGTGACACCTTTTGTGATGGGAAACTCAAAAGAAGACCAGGAAATTGAGTGGTTAAAAGACATATACCCAGGAAATTTTCCAGGCTGCTTAATAACAAGATCTCACTGTCATAAGTTACAACAAGATGCAAAAAGGTAAGAGAAAGACAAAGGAGCGGAAGTTTAATTCGCTGGTCCATTGTTTCATGTAGTAGTGCGGGAAATACCTGAACAGGCAGAGGGTAAGACAAAGGTGTTTAGTCCTCAAAGGCTAATGGCCTTACAACAGAAATTTACATAAGTTGATGCATACTCAGAAAACGAATCAGAATATATTGTCGAGCGTTTGCAACTTAAAGATAGAATCCAAAATAAAAATGGAGATGACAGCAGGTTTGTGTCGAGGAGAAATGGGCTGAAGTTGACCAGATTGTGTTGGTGGTAGCATATAGACAGGAAATGTTATGGGTATCACATTAACTGCCTGCAGGAGGTTATCTAGGTATACCTGCAGGAGGTCACCTGGATGACTCAGGCTATGGTATAAAAGCATTTCTACTGGCCTGGAATGCATAAGGACGTGGTTACTTTTGTTGTACGTGCCGAATGGCAGGTAAGCCAAAGGCAGGACTGAAACCAGGACCTTTGTTGCCAATTCTTGCATTCGACGGACCTTTCATGAAGGTTATGATGAGTTGTGTAGGCCGCCTTTCTAAAACAAAAGTTGAAACCAATATTTTCTGACCATAATGGATGTGTCTGTCAGATTACCTGAGGCAAATCCATTATAGAGAATTCAGGCAAAAAGGCTGGCGGAGGGGTTGGTAGCGTTCTTTACTCAGTACGGGCTACCCAGAGAGTTTCCATCAGTCCAAGGGAGTCATTTTACCGCTCGGCTGGTTAAGCAAATCATGGATAGCTTAGGCATACAGCACTTCAAATCAAGTGCGTTCCAGCCTGAATCACAGGGAGCCTTGGAAAGGTGGCATCAGACGCTGAAGATCATGTTAACAGCGTA
>NW_025119709.1:0-1043 GCF_004010195.1 Chiloscyllium plagiosum
TTTCAAGGCAGGAATTTAAATAGAGGGAAAACTGATCAATTAAAGTACATTTATTTCAAAATAAAAGCCCTAACAGTTAAGGCAGATGAACTCAGTGCATAGATGGGAACATGGGACTGGGGCACCATAGCATGACAGAAACACAGCTGAGGGAGGGACATGACTGGGAGTTCAATGTTCCAGTGTATAGATTCTACAAGAAGGAAAGAACAGGAGGTGATAGAGAAGGGGGAGTGGATTCTTTTGACCAGTGAAAACATTACAGCAGGATTTATAGAGGATATTCCTGGGAACGCCCAGTGAAGCCATAATGGTGCAACTGAGAAATGAGAATGGGTCATCAGTTTGATATGACTGTACTACAGGCCCTCACCAGTCGATAGGAATTTGAGCAGTAAATATGTCGGAAGATCTCAGAGATCTGTAAGAATGATAGGGATAGACTGGTCGGGGATTTTAACTTTTCAAACCTAGACTCGGACTGCTAGAGTGTTCAGAGCTTGGATGCGAGGAATTTGTTAGTCATGTTTAAGAAAACTGTCTCACTTAGAATGTAAATGGTCGGACTGCAGAAAGGGGTAAACCTGACCTCCCTTTGGTAAACAAGGAAGGGAAAGGGACTGAGTTATTAGTGGGGCGACACTTTTGCAAAGTGATCACGATTCTATTAGTTTTAATATAGCGATGGAAAAGGACAAGTTCCACAAGTTAAAGATCAAAACTGGCCTTGCTTCAATTCAGAAGGTATTAGTCAAGAGCTCTTAACAATTAATTGTGGAGACTAGTTGCAGTAAAGGGACGTCAGGCAGGTGGGAAACTTTAAAAGAGAGATAAAATGAGAGGTTAGGGCCAGCATCTTCCTGTTAGTGTGGATGACAATGCTGACACAAGTATGGAATATTAGATAAGGTGGGGGTATTGAGGCTCTGGTCAACAAAAAAAGGGGCACATGTCACATATAGCCAGCTGGATTAAGGGAATCCATTGAAGAACATTGCCGGTGGAGTAACACATTTAAGTGGGAAATCAAGATGGCCAAAAGG
>NW_025119710.1:0-1043 GCF_004010195.1 Chiloscyllium plagiosum
TACCAAAGCATTAAACAGAAAACGATTTTTTTTAAAAGAAAACATCAGTGGAAAATAATGGATTCACAAACAAGCTTTGCAGCAAGTGCGGAGAGAAAATGAATTTCAAAACTGTTTGATTAAATTTGCCGAAATTATGTTGCTCAAACTATAATAAAGAGCACTGATGAACTGTACTAGTTAGTCAAATGAGGGTGTAATCTGTCAGCATACCTTTCAGAAAACTGTTACTGCAATCACCATGAAACCGAGCCATCCGTCCAGAATATGATGGCTTGACTTGGGTACAATAGTCGAGTTGGCATTACACCTATTTTGGATACGTTTTTTTCTATTATTTTCATTATTAGTCATCTGTACAATTGTTTTTAATTATCAGTATACAGTACGTTTCTCCTCCCTCTTTACCTGTTCCCTCTTTACAACCCTGTTCCGTTTTATTGTTCTTGCACTCACTGACGGGCATTCTTTGTGAATCATTCAATATTAAAGCAACCAAAAAAAAACACAAACATTCAAGTAGGCTAATAGTGGCACATTCGATGAATGAATGCACTGTCATTAAGAGGCATCCACTTGAGCTGTACACATTTTCACTTTCATATGATACTCCTCGGATGTTTTGCTCATGGGCGGAATCGAATTGACGGGATCCTTCCGTCTTATGTCTGGAAGATGATGTCGATGCATTTTGACGTAATTGTGCTCAGCAACTGGAGAGCTTTTCACAAAAGAACCAACAAAGATTTACATCTGTAACTAGAGAAAGAGCGGGCTGCACAGTTTCAGCCATCGAGGTAGTCGTGGTCGTGTGGTTAAGGCGAAGGATTCGAAATCCATTGGGGTTCCACAGCGTAGGCTCGAATGCTGACGACTACGTCGTGTGCTGCGTTTCTTGCCTTAATTTTCCTTCTAAATTATTTGAGATGTATCATGCTTGAGGTGGTATTTGTGTTAAAGCATGCAATACCACGCGTTGTTTTTCTATATCATTCATCTGAAGAAAATCGATCTTCAGATTCAATGGGGCTGTTCTGTGTTGC
>NW_025119711.1:0-1043 GCF_004010195.1 Chiloscyllium plagiosum
AATAAAATTTGGAACCAAATTATACTTGAATAGTGGTAGTGTAAAGAACAATGAAGTGTAAATGTTCCGCGAGCAGCTGCTGGGCGGATTACTCCTTTAACAATACCGGAACTGATATCCCCACAGCGAGATTTCCGAGAGTTGTTGGTGTGGGTTTAAACCAGCTCATCGGGGATACAAACCTAATTGGGAGGAAGTTAGTTTGATAACAGGAAGCAGAACAAAGGCAAGGAAGACGAGAAGGCAGGACAGAGAGCTGAACATCGAGCATGGTCTGAAAGTGAAATGGTGTGAAAAAGGTAAAGTTAATAGCACTCCCCCGGAATGGATGGAACATTCCCAGCAAGGTAACCAAGCAAAAGGCTCGAATAGAGCTCACTATGAGCTAATTGCTATTACACAAACAAAGGTCACATGTTTAGCAGAACTGGGAAGTGAATAGTCAAGGAAATTCGAAGATTTGGAACAGATGATGAGTTGTAAAGGGAGGTTGTGTTAGAACAGTGTTACGGGATGCCATGAATGGATTACCAAGGGAATAGCTCGGATCAGGAGCGGTATGTGGAATCTGTTCAGACGTGGCTAAAAGATAGCAGGGGGGCAGCAGACGTTAGTTAGATTCATTTAGAGGCCACCAAATAGCGGTGGGGGTGTGTGGCATGATTTTCATCAGGACATGAGAGTGTTATGTCACATGGACATCTAAGTTGCCAAGGGTGACTTCTATCCGCATATATAATGAGAAAACACAACACAGTTGAACGCCGAAGCTGTGAAGAACGAGATTGTGGAGTCTTTATCGGATGGTTTTCTCAAACACAGTGTTGGAGGGCCAATGAGAGGATGTGTTATTCTAGATCTAGTATTTTGTAAGAAGAAATGATTAATTAATAATCTTGTTTTTATTTTAAAAAAAACTTCAAGAATGAGTGATCTGAAAACGACAGAATGTTATATAATCTTTAAAATCATGGTAGCATTCTAGCAAGGTTGTTAATTTTTCACATAAAGCAAATTATGAAAACCTGAGTTCCAAATTAGTT
>NW_025119712.1:0-1043 GCF_004010195.1 Chiloscyllium plagiosum
CAGTGCATCAGATGTGGTCTCAGCAACGCCCTGCACAGATGCAGTAAAACATTCCTGCAATTAAACCTGAAGCGTTTGTCAAAAACAGTATCATTCCACTTACCTTCCAAATCATTTGCTGCATCTGCAGACTGATGTCACATGATTCATGTCCCAGGAACATGGAAACCGCCTGTATCACAGAGTTCTGCAATCTCTCTCCATTTAAATTGATTTCCATTATTTTATCGTTCATGCCAAAATAGACAATTTACCTTATGTTATTTCTACTGAAGGTTTGCGCACTAACCTTCCCTGTCTATAATCATATTTCAGACTCTGTATCTCAATTTGACGACGCAATGAATGACCATCTTGGTGTACGAGCTAATTGAGCTCCACTCCATTCCCTCCCCTTCCTCCAGATCATTGATACAGATTATTGGTCATTGATGACCCCACAGTGATCTCTGAGGCACTCCATCAGTTAGAGCTTTGCAGCCCGAAAGTAAACATTTCTCTCTACTCTCTATTTCCTGCTAGCAACATATTTCCTGTTCCTGTGTAGCCGCTCTTGCGGGTTGAATGGCCTCGTCCTGGGCTGTGTAATGTAATCAACGACCTGAATTACTTCATTCTATATTCCTGTGTAATTTCTTAGAGTGGCAGAATGGTCTCTTCCTGTCTCATTGTAACGATCCTGTCTGACGGATTGGGGTGGTCCCCTACCCTGTAACAGCATCGAGGGATGGATTGAAGGAACAACACATGGGTTCGGAGCAGCAGTATATCTCTGTAATGGCACCGTGAGACGGATTGAGGGAAAAACACATTGGGTAGGGACAGCAGTATATCTCTGTAACAGCTTCGAGTGGTGGATTGAGGGAACACACATTCAGAATGATCATGGCTGGTCCAATTGTCTCTGATCATCCCTCTCCTGTCTGTTCCCGATAAACATTGACTCTCCTGTCCAGCAAAGGTCAGTTGAGCTCAGTCTAGAATATCCTCAATAACAGAGTCTTCCCTAATCCCTGAGGATGAGGATACCACAGACTGCCCAG
>NW_025119713.1:0-1043 GCF_004010195.1 Chiloscyllium plagiosum
AACCACTGTGCCACCGTGCCGCCCACCGTGTCTCTGATGGCCTTATGAAGGTACCTGGATTTCCTGTATCAGTCAGGGTTGCCCGATTTCTAAGCCTCAGACCTGCACTTCAGTCGGGAGTGGATCACCCAGTTCATCCATGGTTTCTGGTTGAGAAACATTCAGATTAACTTCTTTGGCACACCGTCTTCTACACACTTACTAATGAAGTCCCTATGATAGTGGTATACCCGTTTAGATTGGCTACTGAGATCGTGAATATGGACCAGTCCACTGACTTGAAGGAGTCCTGTCGAAACCCTTCCACTGCCTCAGACCAACACTGTTCTACTCTCTGTTCTGGATCTTCACACTTCATTTTCTGCTTGTAAGCTGGGAGCAGGAGCACAGCATTGTGGTCTGATTTTCCAAAATGCAGATGGGGATGGAGCAGGAGGCATCTTTGGTTATATAGCAATGGTCAAGTCTGTTCAAACCTCTGGTGGGACAGGAAACATGCTGATGGTATTTTGGTAGCAATTGTTTTGAGGTATGCCTGGTTGAAATCACCGGCTGCAATGAACAAGGCCTCGGGGTATCCTCTCTCAGGACTGTTTATAGCAGTGTGTACTTCACCACGTGCTCTCTCCACTTCCACATAGAGTGGGACGTAGTACCACGACAAGGCATGGGTATTGGAAGATGCCAGCTCACTCAAGACTGCTACAGAAGGGTCAGATAGAAATGGTGGAGAAGGCCTAGTTGGCTTGAGGTAGTGATGGTGGGAGAGAGAATCAAGTGGCGTTAGTGAATAATCAATCTGGGTGGTCAGGTTGGTAACGCAAGGAGTGAGAGTTGGGTCAGGGATTGTGCTGCATTCAGTGAGCTGACCAACTGTCGAGTGAGTCAGAGTATTACCCAGAGTAACATTTCCAGGGTAATTATACAGGAAGGTATATCGTAGGTACCTGATCCTTAACCCGGTGTTAGTGACTTCTGTGGATGGGACTTTGGAAGCTCTAACTTGCCCAGGCAATTACATTATGTGTCTGTGTGTGTCTGTG
>NW_025119714.1:0-1043 GCF_004010195.1 Chiloscyllium plagiosum
GTGACTGACAGTCTGTCTGACCCACAGTTCCGGACGGCTGGGAGTGAGTGTGGGTGTGGGTGTGTGGGTGTGTGTGTGTATGTGTGTGGGTGAGTGTGTGTACTGTTGTCTCTGGGCCCTATGGCAGTGTGACTGACGGTCTGTCTGACCCACAGTTCCTGTCGGCTGGGACAGTGTGTGTGTGAGTGTGTGTGTATGTACTGTTGTCTCTGGGCCCTATGGCAGTGTGACTGACGGTCTGTCTGACCCACAGTTCCGGTCAGCTGGGACAGTGTGTGTGTGAGTGAGTGTGTGTGAGTGTGTGGGTGTGGGTGTGAGTGTGCGTACTGTTGTCTCTGGGCCCTATGGCAGTGTGACTGACAGTCTGTCTGACCCACAGTTCCGGTCGGTTGGGACAGTGTGTGTGTGTGAGTGTGTGTACTGTTGTCTCTGGGCCCTATGGCAGTGTGACTGACGGTCTGTCTGACCCACAGTTCCGGTCGGCTGGGACAGTGTGTGAGTGTGTGTGTGTGGGTGTCAGTGTGAGTGTGTGAGTGTGGGTGTGGGTGTGTGTGTGTGTGTACTGTAGTCTCTGGGCCCTATGGCAGTGTGACTGACAGTCTGTCTGACCCACAGTTCCGGTCGGCTGGGACAGTGTGAGTGTGTGTGTGTGGATGTGAGTGTGTGTGGGTGTGAGTGTGTGTACTGTTGTCTCTGGGCCCTATGGCAGTGTGACTGACAGTCTGTCTGACCCACAGTTCCGGTCGGCTGGGACAGTGTGTGTGTGTGAGTGTGTGGGTGTGGGTGTGAGTGTGCGTACTGTTGTCTCTGGGCCCTATGGCAGTGTGACTGACGGTCTGTCTGACCCACAGTTCTGGTCGGCTGGGACAGTGTGAGTGTGTGTGTGTGTGGATGTGAGTGTGTGTGTGTGTACTGTTGTCTCTGGGCCCTATGGCAGTGTGACTGATGGTCTGTCTGACCCACAGTTCCGGTCGGCTGGGACAGTGTGTGAGTGTGGGTGTGTGTGGGTGTGAGTGTGTGTGTGTGGATGTGAGTGTGTGTGA
>NW_025119715.1:0-1043 GCF_004010195.1 Chiloscyllium plagiosum
CAGGTTCAAAGGAAAGGTCATTGGACAGAAAAAATGAACTCTGAATTCTGTTCCTACATGCTGACAGACAAGCTGAGCATTACCAGCAATTACTGTATATGTTTAAGAATATTCATTTTAACACAGATATTGTGAAGACATGAAACGCTTATTTTTACATTATGCAAGCACATATTAGCACATCTTCAAAACAAGTAGGACCATTTATTGTTAATGAATTGATTCTGCAATACCGCACTAACCTGGAGTCGAGAATGTGATGGAGTCATATAGATCGGACAACGTTCAAGAAGAGCTCATAGAGTCCAGTGTGGGACTGATAACGTTATTGATTTAACTTACAGATGGAAAATGTAGCCTATCTGTAGAGAAACATTCTATCGTGCTCTTTCTGCTTCCCTTTCACTCATCACAGCAATGTGTGGGAGTGAAAAAGAGCCCAGTCGTCTTTCCCACTAATGGAGGATTCCGGATGAGGATTCACTGGAATCTCCCCATTGCCTGAAGCAAAATAGTTCAACCAAATTCAACTGTTTCATGAAGAAATCCCATTGTCAGAAGGCTGTACAAGCAGAATAACTGCAGACGTAATTATCCGACTCAAAAGTGAGGGGAGCAGACAGGAGATTCTTGGCTGCAAATGGGAATCCGGAATGGTGTGTAGCCTCCCACATGCCAGCGTCCAAGATGTCTCAGAGCGGCTGCAGAAAGTTTTCACTGGGGGGTGGCAGTGGGCGGGAAACAGCCAGAAGTCATTGTGCACATTGGTACAAAGGACAGAGTGACACAGGTAGAAATAGTGATGACATCCTGCAGAGTGATTATAGAGATCTAGGGAAAAGGATAAAAGAGAGTGGTAATATTCAGTTTACTTCCAGTTCTCCATGCTAGTGAGGGTAAGAATAGGAGGATATGGCAGATGGAGGGGTGGCTAAAGAATTAGTGTAGGGGCAGAGATTTTTGTATTACTGGGATCTTTTGTCAGGAAAGACGGGTTGTACCTGAAGTCGATGGGGCCAATATGCTGGCAGGCAGGTTTGCAA
>NW_025119716.1:0-1043 GCF_004010195.1 Chiloscyllium plagiosum
GCTGTTTGGTACATGCGCTGACGTCAGCGCCGGTCTTTGTGCTGTTCTGTACATGTGCTGACATCAGCACCGGCGTTTGTTCAGCACGTGCGCTGACATTAGCCCCTGTCTTTGTGCTGTCCTGTACGTGCGCTGATGTCAGCGCTGGGCTTTGCGCTGTTCGGTACATGCGCTGGCATCAGCGCTGGCCTTTGTGCTGTTTGGTATGTTCGCTGACGTCAGCACCGGCCTTTGTGCTATTCTGTACATGCGCTGACATCAGCACTGGCTTTTTGCTGTTCGGTACGTGCACTGACAACAGCGCCTGTCTTTGTGCTGTCCTGTACATGCGCAGACGTCAGCACCGGCCTTTGTGCTGTTCGGTACGTGTGCTGAAATCAGCGCCGGTCTTTGTTCAGTTCTGTAAATGCTCTGACATCAGCGCCGGTCTTTGTGCTGTCCTGTACGTGCACTGAAATCAACGCCGGTCTTTGTGCTGTTCTGTACATGCGCTGACATTAGCACCGGTCTTTGTGCTGTTCTGTGTGTGCGCTGACATTAGCACCGGTCTTTGTGCTGTGCTGTGTGTGCGCTGACATTAGCACCGGTCTTTGTGCTGTGCTGTATGTGCGCTGACATTAGCACCGGTCTTTGTGTCGTTCTGTACGTGCGCTGACATTAGCGCCTGTCTTTGTGCTGTCCTGTACGTGCGCTGATGTCAGCGCTGGCCTTTGCGCTGTTCGGTACATGCGCTGGCAGCAGCGCTGGCCTTTGTGCTGTTTGGTATGTTCGCTGACGTCAGCACCGGCCTTTGTGCTGTTCGGTACGTGCGTTGACATCAGTGCCGGCCTATGTGCTATTCTGTACATGTGCTGACATCAGCACTGGCTTTTTGCTGTTTGGTACGTGCGCTGACAACAGCGCCGGTCTTTGTGCTGTTCTGTATGTGCGCTGACATTAGCACCGGTCTTTGTGCCGTTCTGTACGTGCGCTGACATTAGCACCGGTCTTTGTGCTGTTCGGTACGTGCGCTGACATCAGCGCCAGTCTTTGTTCTGTTCGAT
>NW_025119717.1:0-1043 GCF_004010195.1 Chiloscyllium plagiosum
CATAATCACAATCAGAGAAACAACAGCCTGACATAGTTACAATTACAGAAACAACAACCCTGTCATAGTCACCATCACAGAAACAACAACCCCGACATAGTCACAATCACAGAAACAACTAGCCTGTCACAATCACAATCACAGAATCAACAGCCTGACAAAGTCACAATCACAGAAACAACAGCTTGACATAATCACATTCACAGAAACAACATCCCTGACATAGTCACAATCACAGAAACAACAGTCTGACATTGTCACAATCACAGAAACTACTAGCCTGTCATAATCACAATCACAGAAACAACAGCTTAACATAATCACACTCACAGAAAAAACATTCCTGACATAGTCACAATCACAGAAACAACAGCCTGACACAGCCACAAACAAAGAAACAACAGCCTTACACAGTCACAATCACAGAATCAACAGCCTGATATAGTGATATAGTCACAATCACAGAAACAACAGCCTAACATAGTCACAATCACAGAAAAAACCAGCCTGTCACAATCACAATCACAGAAACAACAGCCTGACATAGTCACAATCACAGAAACAACAGCCTGACATAGTTACAATCACAGAAACAACAACCCTCTCATAGGCACAATCACAGAAAGAACAGCCTGTCATAATCACAATCACAGAACCAACAGCCTGACACAGTCACAATCACAGAAACAACAGCCTGACATAGTCACAATCATAGAAACAAAAGCCTGACATGATCACAATCAAGATACAACAGCCTGGCATAGTCACAATCACAGAGACAAGTGTCTGATATAGTCACAATCACAGAAACAACTAGGTTGTCACAATCAGAATCACAGAAACAACAGCCTAACATAGTCACAATCACAGAAATAACTAGCCTGTCACAATCACAATCACAGGAACAACAGCCTGACATAGTTACAATTACAGAAACAACAACACTGACATAGTCACCATCACAGAAACAACAACCCCGACATAGTCACAATCACAGAAACAACTAACCTGTCACAATCACAACCACAGAAACAACAGCCTGA
>NW_025119718.1:0-1043 GCF_004010195.1 Chiloscyllium plagiosum
AGTCTAGGTTACCGCCCTCAAATATTTTTGAGGGACTCTGGCGTGGTCCATCACACTAGACTCTTTCTCTTCCTGAGTAATAGGCTGGAGGCACTGAATGGGCTGTCCCTGTTCTTCTCCAATACTGTCAATGGTCTGAATGACTTCCTCATATTCCTGTGAAACCAGCGTGAGGTGCTGAATGAACTCTTGTTTTACTGTGACAATGTGCAGTGTCTGGCAGTGCTGTTACATGAATGTTACAGACACTTTGACAGAAAAAACCTGAGTGGTGTCTGTGTATTACTGCACATGGACAGAGACCAGTTCAGGAGTTGACGAAAGACAAAACGCTCTGAGCATTGTGGAATCTTCAGTGACCATCCCCACATTCTGATCTTATGGTGGGGAGGGTAGTGGCGGGGAGACATTGATGAAGAAGCTGAAGATGTTTGTGAAGAGGAAGCTACCCTGAGGATCTCCCACAGAGCTGACCATATGACTGAGATGATGAACATCTTCCTTTGTGCCATGTTTGACTCCAAACACTGGAGAGTTTACTCTGATTCCCATTAAGTCCAGTTTTGTTAAGTTCCTTGATGCCAGCAGAAGTTAACCACTGCCTTGATATCAGGGCCCGTCATTTTTGTCTGAACACTTCTATCAGCCTCTTTTGTTCATATCAAGAGGCTATGACATAGGAGCAGCAAGTGTTTTCTTCAAACAGGTGGTATTGAATGTCAGGATTTCTGTTCTCAACAGCTAGATGACTGAAAGTGTTTCAAGACAAGGTCGATGGATATTGATCTGTCAGAGAATTGAGGGCTATGAAGAACTGGGAATGAAAGAGGATTTGAGACCAAGAGCAGATCAGCCACGATCTTAGGGAAGGGCAAGGCAGGCTTGGGGAGTGAACGACCTGCCCCTGTTTCTGATGTACTCACATTCTGTTATTGGAAAGTTAGTGGGTGTTATTTTCATGAATGTGCAATTACTGGATATAGCAGCCAGAGAGACCAGAGGATTTTGTAAGTCATCTGTGGGTGAGGTAAGTTGTCTATATT
>NW_025119719.1:0-1043 GCF_004010195.1 Chiloscyllium plagiosum
TCACGAAACATAGCAAACATCTGATTAATACATCGGTCACCCAACAGATTGTATCTGAAGAAAACAGCAGCAAATGACAAGTCAAGAATCATGTTAATAACTGAACTTGGCGGAGCCTGCGTGGTGTCGGACACGTCACATATTGCACTGGCATTCTGGTGAATGTAACAATGAACAACATAACTGGAAGTTTTGGGCTAACGCCCCTCTCCAGCTTCATAATCTCACACACATCACTCCCTCACACATTCAACAATTGATAAGAATCCACAGGCTGGGTGAAACATAAAACACAGAACAGTACAGGACAGTAGAGACCCTTCGACCCTTGACGTCCTGCTGAACTTTTATCCTACTCGAAGATCAGAATAACTGACATACCCTTCATGTGCCTATCCAATAGTCACTTAAATATCCCTAATGCAGCTGACTCTACTACCGCTGGCAGTGCATTCCAAACACACACAACTCTCAGTGTAAAGAACCTACCTCTGACATCTCCTCAAACCTTCTTCCAATCACCTTAAAATTATTCACGCTCGAGATAGCCATTTGCACCCTGCGAGAAAGACACTGGCTACCCATTCTACCTATGCTTCTCATCATCTTAAACACCTCTATCATGTCACCTCCCATTCTTCATTGCTCCAAGAGGAAATCCCTAGCTCCCTCAATTTTGTTTGTAAGGCATGCTCTCCAGTCCAGGCAGCATCCTGGTAAGTCTCCCCGGCACCCTCTCCGAAGCCTCAATGTCCTTCCAGTAATGAGGAAACAAGAACTGAACACAATATTCTAAGTGTAGTCTCGCCAGAGCTTTTTGGCGTTGCAGCAAAAACTTGCGTCTCTTAAACTCAATCCCTGGCTCATGAAAACACCATACATCTTAATAACCTTATCAGCTTGGGTGACAACTTTGAGCGTCCTTTGATATGACACACACCATCCCTATGGTCCTCCACATTGCCAATAACCCTGCCTTTAACCCTGTATTCTGCATTCAAATTCAACCCACCAAAATTAATCACTTCACACTAATACAGGTT
>NW_025119720.1:0-1043 GCF_004010195.1 Chiloscyllium plagiosum
TGATTGTTACTGTGCAGTGTGATGTACGCCAGGCCGTGCTGGTTACTCTGCAGTGGGATGTACGCCATGCCGTGCTGGTTATTCTGCAGTGTGATGTACGCCGGGCGGTGCTGGTTACTCTGCCGTGTGATGTACGCCGGGCCGTGCTGGTTACTGTGCACTGTGATGTTGGCCGGGCCGTGCTGGTTACTCTGTAGTGTGACGTACGCCGTGCCGAGCTGGTTACTGTGCAGTGAGATGTACGCCGGGCCGTGCTGGTTACTGTGCAGTGTGATGTACGCCGGGCCGTGCTTGTTACTGTGCAGTGTGATGTACGCCGGCCCTGCTGATTACTCTGCAGTGTGATGTACGCCGGGGCATGCTGCTTCCTGTACAGTGTGATGTACGCCGAGCCGTGCTGGTTACTGTCTTGTGTGATGTACGCCGGTCCATGACGGTTACTGTGCAGTGTGATGTACGCCGGGCCGTGCTGGTTACTGTGCAGTGTGATGTACGCCAAGCCGTGATGGTTACTTTGCAGTGTGATGTGCGCCGGACCGTGCTGGTTACTGTGCAGTGTGATGTACGCCGGGCCTTGATGGTTACTCTGCAGTGTGATGTTCGCCGGGCCGTGATGATTACTGTGCAGTGTGACGTACGCCGGGCCGTGATGGTTACTGTGCAGTGTGATGTTCGCCGGGCCGTGCTGGTTACTCTGCAGTGTGATGTACGCTGGGCGGTGCTGGTAACTCTGCAGTGTGATATACTCCGGGCAGTGCTGGTTACTGTGCAGTGTGATGTATGCCGGGCCGTGCTGGTTACTGTGCAGTGTGATGTACGCCGGGCCGTGCTGGTTACTCTGCAGTGTGGTGTACGCCGGGCGGTGCTGATTACTATGCAGTATGATGTATGCCGGGCCGTGCTGGTTACTGTGCAGTGTGATGTTCGCCGGGCCGTGCTGGTTACTGTGCAGGCCGGGCCGTGATGTTTACTGTGCAGTGTGATGTACGCCGGGCCGTGCTGGTTACTGCGCAGTGTGATGTATGCCGGGCCGTGCTGGTTAC
>NW_025119721.1:0-1043 GCF_004010195.1 Chiloscyllium plagiosum
CCACAGCAGCACGATTTCTACATGGTGATCTATAGGAAAACACACTGCGCAGGTTATTTTTGTGCTACTTGACAGCTCTGTCAAAAAGACCTCCCACCCATTTGACTGTCGTGATGGGACTGAGGGGGAGCTAATTGGTCGGATTGTAATTATTCTCATCTGAGGGGACGGGACTTAGCTGAGTAATTTTCCACATTGCCAGGGAGATGGAGCTGGAATGAAACAGCTTCCTGAGGGACACAGCTTGCTGTGCAGCACAACTCTTCAGTCCTATTGCAGGAATGGTGTCAGGGCCCACTGCCGTTTTCGTATCTACTGTGTTCAGCTGTTTCTTCATGTCAAGTGCAGTGAATCAAGTTGGTTGAAGGCTGGTATCTGTGATTCTGTGGTCATCATGACAAGGGTGAGCTGAATCATTGAATCAACACCTCTGACTGAGAATGGTGCAGACACCATATCCTGGTCTCTTACACTGATGTACGAGTCTGTTCCATTATTTAGAATGGCGATGTTTGGGGATCCCTTTCCTCCATCATTTGTTTAATCGTCCATCACCATTTATGACTGAATGGGCAGGACTGCAGAACTTCAATCAGATCTGTTGGTCAAGTGGGGGAGCTTTAATGGGTTAGCATGAGGTTTAGGTTCACATGGTTCTGCCCCGAAACGTTCACCCACACTCGACACTGAGACATAGATCGTTTTGATGGTAATGGCAGACTGAGGAGATTATCCCGGGCAAAAAGTTGCAGTTTGTGGTGAAATGCAGGCCTGCTTCTCCTGCTGCTATGGTTTACAGCACTACATGAATACGCAGTTTCGAGCTGCAATATCTGAAATGCAAGTCTGCTGTCTATCCCTTCGTTCATATTGAGACCCATTCACCCATCAACCCTATACTCAGTGACCTACTCTGGTTTCTGATGTGGAAATACTTCCATTTTAAAATTCTCATTCTGCTGAGGGTCTCTCCCTGGGTCATGCTTTCAATTTGACACATTCCGCAAAACCACTTTATTGATTTTAATTCAATTGTTTAATTC
>NW_025119722.1:0-1043 GCF_004010195.1 Chiloscyllium plagiosum
GGATATGTCAGAGTGAGGTTCTTTACTGAGAACTTGGTGGTTACGTGGATTGCATCGCCAGCATTGGTAGTAAAGTCAGTTACACGAGGGACATGTTAACGACTCTTGGATAGGTACATGCAAGATAGTACAACGAAAGGTATTTACGTTAGTCTGATCTCATGTTAAGTTATAAGGCCGGCTAAACATGCATGGTCGAATGGCTTGTATTGTGCTGGACTATTCTGTCTTCTATGCACTATAGTTATATTCGTTTTAAAGAATGATGTTGAAGAATGGAACAGAGCAAATAAAATAACGTACTAAATTTGATCCAGACCAATTTTTATGGAATTAAACTGAAACTTTCACAAGGAGAATGTGGGAGGCAGTTCGCCCGTGAGATGCCATCTCAAAAATTGGAGGCCTTGAAGAATGAGATAACGGGAGTTCAGATACAGAAAGGTAATGTTAATTGAAGGCAAGGATATTACAGAGAGGAAATGCTGGATGACCAGAGAAATTTCGTCTCTTTTCAGGAAAAATGAGGCATTAATTAGGTATTGCAGTTTGCATCAATTGATGCCTGCAAGCGTGTCAGGGCAATTGGTGTACACTGAAGGCGGAAATCTGATAGTGTTGTGAACTCCAATTAAGGTCAACCTAAAGAGATTGTATAAACGCATTAAAGACAAAAGAGTAATTATCGACAAAATAGTGACTCCTGAAAATCAACGAGGTCATTTAAGTGTGGAACGACTGGAAATAGGTGAGATACTAAACAAGTAACTTGCGTCAATATTTACAGTAGAGGAGAACATGCAAGCTAGAGAAATTCTGTAAATTAGGAATGATGTCTTGAAACGTATCCATATTAAGGAAGAGGATTCGCTGAAGTTCTTAATCCTCATTCAGAGAGACAAATCTCCAAGATCTGAGAAGGTGTTACCCACAATTTTGTATTTAGCTGCAGGGCCCCTTGCCAAAATATTTGTGTTCTGGACAACCACGTATGAAGTGTCAAAAGCATAGAGTTTGTGTCATGTGTTTCCATTGTTTAAGGA
>NW_025119723.1:0-1043 GCF_004010195.1 Chiloscyllium plagiosum
GGAGGCTGAGGGGTGACCGTACAGAGGTTTATATAATCAAGAGTGACATGGATACGATAAATAAACAAGGTCTTTTGCCTAGGGTGGGGGTGTCCAAAATCAGAGAGGATAAGTTTAAGGTGAGAGGGAAGAGATTTAAAAGAGATCTAAGGGCCGCTGTTTCTCACAGAGAGTGGTGCATCTATGTAGCGAGCTGTCAGAGGAAGAGGTATTGGTGAGTGCAATTACAACAATTGAAAGACAATCTGATGTGTACATATGAAAGGTTTGGAAGTTTAGGAAACCTGGTGAGCATGGATGAGTTGGGCCAAAGAGTATGTTTGCATGTTGTATTACTCTAAGAGTCTATGACTCGAGAATTCCTCTTTCATCGCTAATTCTTCATTGCACTCAATTATTTTCCAAGTTAAAACTCCTCTGTAAATGCTTTCAATGATACAACTCGCTGAACTTTCGTAAATACAGAATTCCTGGCATTGTTGTGGTGCTGTACACCACAGCAGTAGCAGCAGCTGAAACAGCATTATATTCATACACAATCTGTAACTTTTTGACTGGATTAATCCCTCAGTCGACCATTTCCACCAAGCTGACAACTCTGACATCTCCCTGGGAATGCGGAAAATTACTCAGCTACGTCCAGTTCTCAAAGAGAGAGATAGTTACAATCTGGCGAATTATCACACCATCAGTGTTTTCATAAAAATCAAATTAGTGTTTTTTTTTCCTGACAGAGCTGTCAAGCAGCACAGAAATAACCTGCTCAGTGTGGTATCTGACAGGTCCCCATGCGGAGATGGTGCTGTTGTGGAAATGTCATTGGATTGCTAATCCATACCAGGCTAATTCTCTGGCAACTGGTGGAAGTTAAAAGTAATCAATAAAATATCGAGAACTAAAATCTGGTGTCAGTAATAGTGATCTTGTGTCCAATGTTGATTGTAAACATTGATCTCCTTCCCAAATGTACTTTCAGGAAGTGAATCTCCCGTGCTTTCCTGGTCTGGCCTAAAAAGTGACTCCAGACACACGACTTGTGATAA
>NW_025119724.1:0-1043 GCF_004010195.1 Chiloscyllium plagiosum
GGGTTATGTTGAGATAGGCATAGTTATGATCTCATTAGCCGGCTGTAAAGCGCTTTGAGCCATTTGGCGTTCCCTATAAGTTCAAATTTTATTTTCTACTTATTTGAGAGTAAATTAAAGGTATCAGTTTGGGATTCAGATGTGAAAGAAATCAACCTTTTACGAATTCTTCCAAAGCTCAGTCTTAGAGTATTAACCACTGACTAAGTTACAGATAGCACAAGATCTAAATGAAATGACTGTTGTCATTGACAATTAATCCTATAATGGTGATAGAACAGTAATTCTACAATCAGTGGGCTACCGAAAACAATATTTAGGTTACTTACTGCAGACAGGTGGGGAAGTAGCAGCTGCTGTGATGGTTCTAGTGGTCGGTGCAGTAGTTGGGGTTGTGGTGGGCAGGGTTGATGTTGAGGTTGGTAAGAAAGTTGGGATAGTTGTGTTTACTGTGGTCATTACTGTCGATGTTTCTGGTGTGGTAGTTAGCACTGATGTTTCTGTTGTTATAGTTGGTGTCGATGTTTCTGTGGTGGATGCAGTTGATAATTCTGTTGTGGTAGTTAGTGCTGATGTTTTTGTTGAGGTTGTTCCTGAAGTTGTTTCCAGTATGGAAGTTGGCACAGTAGTAGACAAAGTTAATATTACAGGTGTGATAGTTAGTGTTGATGATTGTTGTGGTGTTGTCTTTGGTGTTGTAGTCAGTGATGACGTTTCTATTGACATAGATTCTGATGTAATTTGTGGTGAACTAGTTACAGATGATGTTTCTGGACTGATAGTTAGTGATGTTGTTTCTGCCATGGTAGATAGAGATGCTGTTTCTGGAGTGGTAAGTTGTGATGTTGTTTCTGATGCGATAGGTAGTGACGATGTGATAGTTACAGTCGATGTTACTGCAGGGTTACTTTGTGTTGGAGTTAATGGTGTGATACTTGCTGACGTAATTACTGGTGCGATAGATGGTGTTCTTGTTTCTGGTGTAGTAGTTGGTGATGATGTTTCTGGTGAGGATGTTTGTGATATTGTTTCTGGTGGGGTAG
>NW_025119725.1:0-1043 GCF_004010195.1 Chiloscyllium plagiosum
GTGCTGCAATGTGGGAGGGTCAGTACAGAGGGTTTCCAGAATTGTCGGAGGTTCAGCACTGAGGGAGTGCTGCACTGTCGGAGGGTCTGCACTGAGGGAGTGCTGCACTGTCGGAGGGCCAGTACTGAGGGAGTGCTGCACTGAGGGAGGATCAGCATTGCAAAAGTGCTGCACTGTCAGAGGGTCAGTATCTAGGGAGCGCCACGCTGTCAGAGGGTCAGTTGTGAGAGAGTGCTGCACTGTCAAAGGGTCAGTACTGAGGGAGTTCCGCACTGTCAGAGGATCAGTACAGAGGCAATGCTGCACTGTGAGTGAGTCAGTACTGAGGGAGTGGTGGACTTTCAGAGGGTCAGTACCGAGGGTGTGCTGCACTGTCAGATTGTCAGTACTGAGGGAGTGATGCACAGTCAGAGGGTCAGTACTGAGGGAGTGCCGCACTGTCAGAGGGGCTGTACTGAGAGAGTGCTGCACTTTCAGAGGGTCAGAACTGTGGGAGTGTCCCAAATTGTGAACTGCTGGAATGAAATGATAAGTGTGCCACCCAATTAGTGGATTAGATCAGATTCCCTGCAGTGTAGAAACAGGCCCGTCGGCCCAACCAGTCCACACTGATCCTCTGAAGAGGAACCCACCCACACCCATTTCGCTCTGACTAATGCACCTCGCTCTATGGTCTATTTGGCCTTGCCAATTCACCTGACCTGCACATTTTTGTACGATGTAGGGAAACAGGAGCACCCAGAGGAAATCCACGGAGATGTGGGGAGAATGTGCAATCTCCACGCAAAGCTGTCACCCAAAGCTGGAATCGAACCTGGGACCCACGTGCCATGAGGCAGCAGTTCTAACCACTGAGCCACCATAGTCAGAGAGTCAGTACGGAGGGTGTGCTGCACTGTTGGAGGTTAGAATTGAGGGAGTGCCGCACTCTTGGAAGGTCAGTACTGAGTGAGTGCTGCACTGTCAGAGGGTCAGTACTGAGGGAGTGTCGCACTATTGGAGGGTCAGTCCTAAAGGAGTGCGGCACTGTTGGAGGGTCAGTA
>NW_025119726.1:0-1043 GCF_004010195.1 Chiloscyllium plagiosum
TCTGCGTATTTCCTTCTTAGTAATCCTCTATTGATCTTTAAAAGCTTTTCAGTCCTCCGTTTTCCCACTTATCTTTGCTATGTTATACTTTTTCTCTTTTAACTTTATATGTTTCTTTACTTCCCTCGTCAGCCACGGCACCCTGCCTCCCACTTAGGATCTTTCTTCCTTTTTAGAATGAACTGATCTGCAACACTTAGGATCTTTCTTCCTTTTTAGAATGAACTGATCTGCAACTTCTGCATTATACACAGAAATATCTGCCATTGTTCCTCCACTGTCATTCCTGCACACCATTGAACTTTGGCCAGCTCCTCCCTCATAGCTCCATAGTTCCCTTTATTCAACAGAAATATTGTCACTTCCGATTGTACCCTCTCCCTCTCAAGTTGCAGATTGAAGCTTATTGTATTATGGTCACTACTTCCCAATGGCTCCTTCACTTCGAGGTCCCTGACAAATTCTGGTTCATTGCACAATACCAGATCCAGAATTGCCTTCTCCCTGGTCAGCTCCAGCACCAGCTGTTCTAAGAATCCATCTCTGAGGCACTCCACAAAGTTTCTTTCTTGAGGTCCAATACCATCCTGATTCTTCCAGTCTAGCTGCATGTTGAAATCCCCCATAACAACCGTAGTAGCATCTTTGCGACAGGCCAATTTCAGCTCCTGATTTAACTTACATCCGACATCCAGTCTACTGTTTGGGGGCCTGTAGATAACTCCCAAGAGGGTCTTTTTACCCTTAGTATTTCTCAGCTCTATCCACACTGACTCTACATCCCCTGACTCTAGGTCCCCCCGCGTAAGGGACTGAATATCATCCCTTACCAACATGGCCACCCCACCCCCTCTGCCCATCAGTCTGTCCTTAGGATAGCACATGTAGCCCTGAATATTCACTTCCCAGGCCCTGTCCACTTGAAGCCACGTCTCAGTTATCCCCACAATATCGTATCTGCCAATTTCCAAAAGAGCCTCAAGCTCGTCCATCTTATTTCTAATGCTTCATGCATTCATGGATAGTATTTTTAATTTGTTACT
>NW_025119727.1:0-1043 GCF_004010195.1 Chiloscyllium plagiosum
GCATGTTAAAGTGCTTAACTAAAGTCATATTTTGTTTTTAAAAATTGGGGTGAGCAAAGTTAAAAATCAAATGTCACCAGGCTATAGTCCAACAGGTTTATTGGGAAGCACTAACTTTCAAGGTGCTGCCTCTTCATCAGGCGATCTTCATCTCTTCATCTGCTCGGACTAGAGAATAAGGATTGGTGTACGTGAGGTATTGAAATGCACAATAATGATGTGTTAAATGTTTATTGAAACTCTTCTGCAGCAATAAGTTCACAGAATAAACAAAATTTGAGCATTCATGAGCTGACTGGAAGTCAAATCCTGTTGCCCACCATATGAATAATACCTGAATGTATTTTGATTAAATAAAATGAATTTCATTACTTACATACTTTAAAATTTTAAAAACTGCAGTGTCCTCAAATCTAAAATTTAGATATAATGTAATGTGATACATACTTTTATTAATAACCTGAAGATAATAAATTGCAGATTGAGAGATTACTGGAATGAACAACAGACAGAAGCAGATCCAAAACTGGATTGAAAATCAATTCAAACTCTGCGTGGATATTTTCTAATCACCATTCTAAACTGCTCTGCCGTATCTCTGTTGGAGAAGGGAACTGAACCCACACCTCCTAGTCTCATAGGAGAAACACTATTAGAGATCCACAAGTGTTTTTCATTATGTTCCTAACAAGGAAGGGTGGGATTATAATCAATTGTGATTGCTCAAATGAAAACTAATCAATATTCATTCCGATAATTGGGCTGGGAATTAATTAGACTGTTTCTGTGTGTAATGGACTGAGAATGAAATAGTAATTCCCAATAATGATGGTACTAAGCATATATACTCTTTCTTAAAAATTAAAATCATGACAATTGAAAGAAAGATAAATACACATATCATGTGCTGATTGTAAATTCATGAAAAATATGACTGCGGAATGTGTTTAAAGCATTTTTTCTAAAAATGAAAAGATAGCTAGAATGCTTAGCAGCAGGATGTAATCGCAAAAAAAAAATTCACTGACTATTCTGTTGCAGGC
>NW_025119728.1:0-1043 GCF_004010195.1 Chiloscyllium plagiosum
CATCAGTAAATTGGAGATTCAATTCAGTGCATTACTGAATGAAAAGAAAATCAGCAGGGCACCCGTGCGTTGAAGATGTGCATCAAGGAATAACTAAATGGAAGGAATTGAAGCAGGGCAACAATAATTGGAGAATTCGTGCAGGTGCCATTAAATTCTAAGTGTGAGACCTGGGCCTTGTGACTACACCTCACAAGGACTTCAGTTGTTATGAAGCACATTCAGAAATCCTGAATGTGTGAAAATACAAATCAAGTCTTTGCAATGAATAAAAGACCCAAGAACAGGGCAGGAAATGGTAATCTATCGGTCTCATCTCACCGGAGAGAAATCAGGGGGAAAAACTGTGTTTTTGATGTGATTGATACCTGAACAATTAAACACCAGTTCAATTAAAGAGGTAATACACATCCAATGAAGTAAACTGTTGTTGACCAAATAAACACAGTTCTGTTCTGGATGCAATAACAGCAGAATACAGTCACATGTTACCCCACGGGAATGTGTGTGTCACCATAGTCTTCCCAGACCACAGGGGCTGCTCTCTTCATTACAGAGAGAAGCGACTCATGGTGATATGACCAGAGGGACCTCAGACCTCAGGCAAGGGAAGAATTTGAGAACGAGAGTCCTTCATGGTAACCTCAAACTGGTAATGGGAATTGAGCCCATACTGTTTGCATCACACTGCTCTGTAAACCAACAATACAGCCAACTCAGCTAAACTGATTCCCCTTAACTGGAGTGTCACATGTGGGGATGAATAATTGAATCCCTTGCTACACACAGTGCAGTTGGTGTTTCATCAAATCATTGCTACTCATAAAGCTCTTCTCACAGTCAGAGCATTTACATGTTCTCTCATTGATGTGAACAAAGCCATAGCTGCTGAGGTTGGAGAACCGAGTGAACCCCTTCCCACACAAGGAGCAGGTAAAAGGTGGGAATGTGCTGGTGCTCACTGAGTACAGATGACTAAGTGAGTCCCTTCGTACACTCAGTGCAGGCAGACAGTCTCTCTCTCTCTCTCTCTCTAGTATGGC
>NW_025119729.1:0-1043 GCF_004010195.1 Chiloscyllium plagiosum
CTCTAAACCTATGCCCTCTAGTTCTGGACTCCCACACCGCAGGGAAGAGACTTTGCCTATTTACCCTGTCCATGCCCCTCATGATTTTATAAACCTCTATAAGGTCACCCCTCAGCCTCCAATGCTCCAGGGAAAACAGCCCCAGCCTATTCAGCCTCTCCCTAAAGCTCAAATCCTCAATCCCTGGCAACATTCTTGTAAATCTTTTCTGAACCCTTTCAAGTTTCACAACATCCTTCCGATAGGAAAGAGACCAGAATTGCAAGCAATATTCCAACAGTGGCCTAACCAATGTTCTGTACAGCCGCAACATGACCTTCCAACTCCTGTACTCAATACTCTGACCAATAAAGGAAAGCATATCAAACACCTTCTTCACTATTGTATCTACCTGTGACTCCACTTTCAAGGAGCTATGAACCTGCACTCTAAGGTCTTTTTGTTCAGCACCACTCCCTAGGACCTTACCTTTTGCCCGAAATGTCGATTCTCCTGTTCCCTGGATGCTGCCTGACCTGCTGCGCTGTTCCAGCAACTGTTCCAGCAACACATTTTCAGCTCTGATCTCCAGCATCTGCAGACCTCACTTTCTCCTCATTAAGTGTATAAGGCCTGCTAAGATTTGCTTTCCCAAAATGCAGCACCTCGCATTTATCCAAATTAAACTCCATCTGCCACTCCTCAGCCCATTGGCCCATCTGATCAAGATCCCGTTGTAATCTGAGGTAACCCTCTTCACTGACCACTACACCTCCAATTTTGGTGTCATCTATAAACTTACTAGCTATACCTCTTATGCTTCCATCCAAATCATTTATATAAATGACGAAAAGTAGAGGACCCAGCACTGATCCTTGTTGCACTCCACTGGTCACAGACCTCCAGTCTGATAAACAACCCTCTACCACCTCCCTCTGTCTTCTACCTTTGAGCTAGTTCTGTATCCAAATGGCTAGCTCTCCCTGTATTCCAGGAGATCTAATTTTGCTAAACAGTCCCCCACGAAGAATCTTGTCGAATGCCTTACTGAAGTCCATATAGAT
>NW_025119730.1:0-1043 GCF_004010195.1 Chiloscyllium plagiosum
ACCATGCTGTATAAACAATCCTCACCAAAGCTCAACATTCTATAAAAAGAATCCTCACCACTGCTCACCATGCTATATACATAATCCTCACGACTGCTCAACAGGCTGTATAAGCAATCTACACCAATGTTCACCATGCTGTATAAACAATCCTCACCATTGGTCACCATGCTGTATGAACAATCCTCACCACTGCTCACCATGCTGTATCAACAATCCACACCACTGCTCACCATGCTATATAAACAATCCTCACCACTGCTCACCATGCTGTATATACAATCCTCACGTATGCTCAAAACGCTGTATGAACAAATCTCACCATTGCTCACCATGCTGTATAAACAATGCTCACCACTGCTCACCATGCTGTATGAACAATCCACACCACTGCTCACCATGCTATATAAGGAATCCTCACCACTGCTCACCATCCTGTATAAATAATCCTCACCACTGCTTAGCATACTATATAAAGAATCCTCACCACCGCTCACCATGCTGTATAAACAATCCACACCAGTGCTCACCATGCTGTATAAACAATCCTCACCATGCGGTATAAACAATCCTCACCATTATTCACCATGCTGTATAAACAATCCTCACCAAAGCTCAACATTCTTTATAAAGAATCCTCACCACTGCTCACCATGCTGTGTTCATAATTCTCATACTGCTCAACAGGCTGTTTAAGCAATCCACACCAATGCTCACCATGCTGTATAAACAATCCTCACCATTGCTCACCATGCTGTATGAACAATCCTCACCACTGCTCACCATGCTGTATCAACAATCCTCACCACTGCTCACCATGCTATATAAAGAATCCTCACCACTGCTCACCATGCTGTATGAACAATCCGCACCACTGCTCACCATGCTATATAAGGAACCCTCACCACTGCTCACCATCCTGTATAAATAATCCGCACCATTGTTCACCATGCTGCATAAACAATCCTCACCATTGTTCACCATGCTGCATAAACAATCCTCACCACTGCTCACCATGCTGTATCAACAATCCTCACCACTGC
>NW_025119731.1:0-1043 GCF_004010195.1 Chiloscyllium plagiosum
CAGATTGTTCTCCCTCAGTACCTCAGAGAATGCATGGTCAATACCTCAGATAGTGCTCCCTCAGTACTTCAGACAGTGCTCCCTCAATACCTCAGTAAGTGCTTCCTCAGTACCTCAGAAGGTGCTCCCTCAATACCTCAGAAAGTGCTTCCTCAATACCTCAGAAACCGCTCCCTCAGTAACTCAGAATGTGCTCCCTCAATACCTCAGAAAGTGCTTCCAAAATACATCAGATAGTGCTTCCTCAATACTTCAGAAAGTGCTCCCTCAGTACCTCAGATAGTGCTCCCTCAATACCTTAGAAAGTGCTCCCTCAATACCTCGGATAGTTCTCCCTCAGTACATCAGGTGGTGCACCCTCAATACCTCAGAACGTGCTCCCTCCGTAACTCAGATAGTTCTCCCTCAGTACCTCAGAAAATGCCTCCTCAATACCTCAGAAAGTGCACCGTCACTACCTCAGATAGTTCGTCCTCAATACCTCTGAAAGTGCTCCCGCAATACCTCAGATAGTTTTCCCTTAATGCCTCAGATAGTGCTACCACAATACCTCTGATAATTCTCCCTCAATACCTCAGATAGTTCTCCCTCAGTACCTCAGATAGTTCTCACTCAGTACCTCAGATAGTACTCACTCAGAACCTCAGCTGCTGCTTCCTAAGTACGTTAGAAAGTGCTCCCTCAATACCTCAGAAACTGCACCCTCAGTACCTCAGATAGTTCTCCCTCAGTACCTCAGAGAGTTCTCACTCAGTACCTCAGATAATTCTCACTCAGTACCTCAGAAAGTGCACCCTAAATACCTCAGAAAGTGCTCCCTCAGTACCTCAGATATTGCTCCCTCAATGCCTCAGATAGTTCTCCCTCAGTACCTCAGAGAGTGCTTCCTCAATACCTCAGAACTTGTTTCCTCAGTACCTCAAATAGTGCTCCCTCAATACCTCAGAAAATGCTCCCTCAATACCTCAGAAAGTGCTCCCACAGTTCCTCAGAAAGTGCTTCCTCAATACCACAGATAGTTCTCCCTCAATACCTCAGATAGT
>NW_025119732.1:0-162 GCF_004010195.1 Chiloscyllium plagiosum
TAGCACAGGTAAGTAAATAATAGGTAAACAGCATCAAAAGCAAAAACGCAGGTACAGGCGAATGTTAAGAGTTTGTGAATCCATTCAGTATTCTAGCAACTTAGGGTCGAAATGGTTTCAAAACCAGCTGGTGCATGTGTTCAGGCTTCTGTACCTTCTCCC
>NW_025119732.1:252-1043 GCF_004010195.1 Chiloscyllium plagiosum
TTCACCACTCTCTGTAACCGTCTCCGATCTTGAATGGTACAGTTGCCATACCAGGTAGTGATACATCCAGACATAATGCTCTCAGTGGCGCACCTATAAACATTGACAGAGTGTCATGCCAAATTCCCTCAGCTGCCTGAGGAAGAAGAGACATTGTTGGGCCATTGTAACCAATACATCCATGTGAAGAGTCCAAGAAAGCTTGTTGTGGATGACCACTCCCAGGAGCTTGACACTCTCCACTCGTTCCAGCTCTGTGCTGTTAATGTGTAGGGGGGGCATGAGTAACATCCCACCGAAAGTCAAGAATGAGTTCCTTGGTTTTGCCGGCATTGAGAGCTTGGTTGTTCTCAGTGCACCGTTTTTCCAGGTCTTTCATCTGTAGTCTGTATCGTCGCCATCTGAGATTTGACCGACTGTGGTGGTGTCATCAGCGAACTTGTAAATGGCATTAGTCTGGTATTTGGTGACGCAGTCATGGGTATACAAACGAGTACAGTAGGGGACAGAGTACGCACCCCTGGGGGGCTCCAGAATTAAGTGTTAGTGAGGATGAAATATTGTCCCCAATCTTCACTGATTATAGCCTGTGGGTCAGGAAACATGTCAGTTTCAGAAAGTGGGGCTCAGTCTGAGATCACAAAGTTTAGTCATCAGTCTTGAGGGGATAATAGTGTTTTAATTTTTTTTAGAAGTTACATCCTCAAGTGCATTTTCACAAGCGGTGTCATGTCGGCCCAGATAAGGTATTGAAGGTATAAACTCCCTGTGTGAGAATGTCTGTGCCACAA
>NW_025119733.1:0-1043 GCF_004010195.1 Chiloscyllium plagiosum
ATCAGAACCTTTAGTTTGATCCAACTAATCCATACTGACCAATGTCCCTGAAAGAGTTGCTTTTGCCTGAATTTGACGCGTATCACTTCAAACCTTCTCTTCTCCGTGTACGTGCCCAAGTGTTTTTCACGCGTTTTAATGTACTTTTCTCTGCCATTTCCCTGGCACTTCATTCAATATGTGCACCATCTTCTATGTGAGAAATGTTCTCCTCCTGTCCCTTTTAACTCTTTCCTCTCCCACCTCACATTTATGCCCTTTAGTTATGGACTCCCCTACCCTGGGGTAAAGATCTTGGCAATTCACCTTATGTATATCCCTCATGGTTTTATAAACCTTTATCAGGTCACCCCTCAACCACTACACCCAATGGAAATATGAAAGACAATGATACAAATATCTCTGCCGTGGTAACCGCCACTACGTTGCTACAATGTGCTGGGATATACTTGTTCAGGACCTGAGTTTTTAATCTACCTTTGTGTTTTAAGACCTCTAACACCACCTCTTCTGTAGTGGGGAACTCTTTTCAATACATCACTGTTTCTTTCCCTATGTTTCCTAGTCTTTATCCACAATATGCTTTGAAATGAAATATTCATTTTGAATCTCACCCATCTCATGTGGTTCCACAGATGAGGGGTCCTATTGTCTCTAACGGTGCTTTTTCGTACTTGTGTGCTGCAGGATCTCTCTGGATTCTCCTTAACCTTTTCTCAGATCTATCTTTTCCCCCCATTTTGCTTTCCAGCTTATCTAGCCTCTCCTTGTAAGTCACACCCTCCAGTATCTGTAACGGCTTCGTCAATCTTTGCTCCGTATACAGTTTCAGAAAAATGCTTCCTAAATCGGGATGATCAGAATTCTACGCAGTACTCCAACTGGGGACCCAGCAATGTCAGATACAGCCGTATCATGGTGTCTCAATTCATGTCCTCAATGCTGTGACCCATGAGGGCAAGTGAGCCTAATGCTGCATTCACCACCCTGTCCACCTGTCATACCACTTCCAAGGAACAATATAACTCTAGCCCCTTGGTCTC
>NW_025119734.1:0-1043 GCF_004010195.1 Chiloscyllium plagiosum
CCGTGGCCTACCAGGTCAGAAATCAGATCTCCAACAGTAACACGCTGGCTATATCGCAGCCTGCACATAACTCAGATCTCCAACAGTAACACACTGGCTGTGGCACAGCAAGCACAGAAATCAGATCTCCAACAGTAACACGCTGGCTATAGCGCAGCCTGCACAGAACTCAGATCTCCAACAGTAACACACTGGCTGTAGCCCCAGCCAGCACAGAAATCAAATCTCCAACATTCACACACTGGCTATATCGCAGCCTGCACATAACTCAGATCTCCAACAGTAACACACTGGCTGTGGCCCAGCAGACACAGAAATCAGATCTCCTACAGTAACACACTGGCTGTAGCGCAGCCAGCCCGGAAATCAGATCTCCAACAGTAACACACTGGCTGTAGCACAGCCTGCACAGAAATCAGATCTCCAACGTAACACACTGCCTGTGGCACAGCTAGCACAGAAATCAGATCTCCAACAGTAACTCACTGGCTGTAGCCCCAGCCTGCACAGAAATCAGATCTCCAACAGTAACACACTGGCTGTAGCTCAACTTGCAAGGAAATCAAATCTCCAACAGTAACACGCTGGCTATAGCGCAGCCTGCACAGAACTCAGATCTCCAACAGTAACACACTGGCTGTGGCCCAGCCAGCACAGAAATCAGATCTCCAACAGTAACACACTGGCTGTGGCGCTGCCAGCACAGAAATGCGATCTCCAACAGTAACACACTGGCTGTAGCGCAGCCAGGACAGAAAACAGATCTCCAACAGTAACACACTACCTGTGGCACAGCCAGCACAGAAATCAGATCTGCAACAGTAACACACTGGCTGTAGCCCCAGCCTGCACGGAAATCAGATCTCCAACAGTAACACTGTGGCCGTGGCCTACCAGGTTAGAAATCAGATCTCCAACAGTAACACACTGGCTGTGGCTCATCCAACACAGAAATCCGATCTCCAACAGTAACACACTGGCTGTAGCCCAACTTGCACGGAAATCAGATCTCCAACAGTAACACACAGGCTGTGGCCCAGCCA
>NW_025119735.1:0-1043 GCF_004010195.1 Chiloscyllium plagiosum
CGAGTGTGTGTGCAATGCGGATTGAGAGAGTGTGTGTGTTCGATGCGAACTGAGAGAGTGTGTGTGTGCGATGCAGACTGTGTGTGTGTGCAATGCGGATTGAGAGGTTGTGTGTGCGATGTGGATTGGGAGTGTGTGTGTGCGCGATGCGAATTGAGAGATTGTGTTTGCGTGATGTGGATTGAGAGAGAGTGTGTGCGCGATGCGGATTGAGAGAGTGTGTGTGCGCGATGCGGATTGAGAGAGAGTGTGTGTGCGATGCGGATTGAGTGAGTGTGTGTGTGATGCGGATTGAGAGAGCGTGGGTGCACGATGCGGAAAGAGTGTGTGTATGCGATGCGGATTGAGAGAGTGTGCGCGATGCAGATTGAGAGAGTGCGTGTGCACGATGCGGATTGAGAGAGAGTGGGTGCGCGATGCGAATGAAGAGAGTGTGTGTCTGCGATGTGGATTGAGAAAGTGTGTGCACGATGTGGATTGAGAGAGTGTGTGTGCGATGCAGATTGAGAGAGTGTGTGTGCGATCTGGATTGAGAGAGTGTATGTGCGATGCGGATTGAGAGAGTGTGTGTGCACGATGCAGATTGTGTGTGTGTGTGCTATGCGGATTGAGAAAGTGTGTGCGTGATGCGGATGGAGAGAGTGTGTGTCTGCGGTGCGGATTGCGAGAGAGTGTGTGTGCGATGCGGATTGAGAGGGAGTGTGTGTGTGATGCAGATTGAGAGATTGTGTGTATGCGTCATGCGGATTGAGAGAGAGTGTGTGTGCGATGCGGATTTGGAGATGGGTGCGCAATGCGGTTAGAGATTGTGTGTGTGCGATGCGGATTGAGAAAAGGTGTGCGCGATGCGGATTGGGAGTGTGTGTGCGATTCGGATTGAGAGAGTGTGTGTGTGCAATCCAGATTGAGAGAGTATGTGTCTGCGATGCGGATTGAGAAAGTGTGTGCGCGATGCGGATTGAGAGAGTGTGTGTCTGCGATGTGGATTGAGAAAGTGTGTGCACGATGTGGATTGAGAGAGTGTGTGTGCGATCCGGATTGAG
>NW_025119736.1:0-1043 GCF_004010195.1 Chiloscyllium plagiosum
CGAGAGTGTGTGTGAGAGAGGGAATCCCCGAGTATGTGCGAGAGAGGGAATCCGAGAGTGTGTGTTTGAGACGGAATCTGAGAGTGTGTGTGAGAGAGGGAATCCCAGAGTGTGTGTCAGAGAGGGAATTCCAGAGTGTCCCGGAATGTGTGTGAGAGAGGGAATCCCGGAGTGCGTGAGAGATAGCAAATCCCAGAGTGTGTGTGAGAGAATCACAGAGTGTGTATGAGAGAATCCCAGAGTGTGTGAGAGAGAGGAAATCCCAGAGTGTGTGCGAGAGAGGGAATCCCAGACTGTGTGAGAGAGAGGGAATCCGGGAGAGTCCCAGAGTGTGTGTGAGAGAGGGATTCTGTGAGTGTACGTGAGAGAGAGGAAATCCCAGAGTCTATGTGTGAGAGAGATTCCCAGAGTGTGAGGGAGAGGGAATTCCAGAGTGTGAGTGAGAGGGAATCCCAGAGTGTCCCCGAGTGTGTGTGACAGAATCCCAGAGAGTGAGAGTCCCCGAGTGTGTGAGTCCCCGAGTGTGTCTGCAAAGAGAGGGAATCCACGAGTTTGTGTGAGAGATAGGGAATCCCAGAGAGTCCCCGAGTGTGTGTGAGAGAAAGGGAATCCCTGATTGTGTGTGAGAGATTGGATTCCCAGAATGTGTGTGAGAGATAGGGTATCTCAGAGAGTCCCGGAGCGTGTGATAAAATCCCAGAGAGTCCCCGAGTGTGTGAGAGATACAGAATCCCAGTGAGTCCCCGAGTGTGTGTGAGATACAGAATCCCAATGAGTCCCCGAGTGTGTGTGAGATACAGAATCCCAGAGAGTCCCCGAGTGTGTGTGAGAGATAGGGAATCCCAGAGTGTTCCCTAATGTGTGTGAGAGATAGGGAATCCCAGAGAGTCCCCGAGTGTGTGTGAGAGAGAATCCCAGAGTGTGAGAGGGAGAGGGAAACCCAGAGTGAGTGTGTGAGAGAATCCCAGAGTGTTCTTGAGTGAGGGAATCCCAGAGTGTGTGTGTGAGACAGGGAATCCTGGAGAGTCCCAGAGTGTGTGTGA
>NW_025119737.1:0-1043 GCF_004010195.1 Chiloscyllium plagiosum
GTTAGTAAATTTGCAGATGGCACATAGGTTGGATGTGCTGTTGATAGTATCAAGGGCTATTGCAGGCTGGAGCACAACATAGACAGGATGCAGAGCTGGACTGAAAAATGGCAGATGGAATTAAACCTGGATAAATGCGAAATGATGCAATTTGAAAGGTTGAACTAGAATGCTGAATACAGGATTAAAGACCTGATCTTGGCTGTGTGGAGGAACAGAGGGATCTTGGTGTTCAAGTACATAATTCCCGCAAATATGCCACCCAAGTGGATAGGGTTGTTAAGAAAGCATATGGTGTTTTGGCTTTTATTAACAGGGGAATCAAGTTTAAGAGCCGAGAGGTTTCGCTGCAGCTCTACAAGCCCCTGGTGAGACCACACTTGGAATATTGTGTCCGGTTCTGGATGCCCGACTATAGGAAAGATACAGAGGCTTTGGAGAGGTTGCAAAGAATGTTTACCAGGGCTGCCTGGACTGGAGGGCTTGCCTTATGAAGAGATTGACGAAGCTCAGACTTTTCTCTCTGGAGAGAAGGAGGAAGAGAGGAGACCTGATCGAGGTATACAAGGTAATGACAGTAATAGATAGAGTCAATAGCCAGAGACGTTTCCCCAGGGCAGATTGACTGGCACGAGGAGTCATAGTTTTAAGTTATTAGGAGAAAGGTTAACCGGGTTGTCAGAGGTAGTTTCTTTACACAGAGAGTTGTGAACGCATGGAATGCTGTTGCCAGCGGTTGTGGTGGAAGCAGAGTCATTGGGGACAATTAAGCGCTACTGGACATGCACATGGATAGCAGTGAATTGAGGGGTGTGTAGGTTATTTTATTTTACATTAGGATTAATCCTTGGCACAGCATCGTGGGCCAAAGGGCCTGTTCTGCACTGTACTTTTCTATGTTCTATGTAAACAATAACTATTTACAGTATGGGGTGGTGAAGAAAGCCATCTGAAGTGTTTATGAGGTTGTGCCGGAAGCTGACAGACAGTGTTTCAGGAATCTAAAAAGGGGTCCCTGGTTAAACGCACATTGAGTTTGAAAG
>NW_025119738.1:0-1043 GCF_004010195.1 Chiloscyllium plagiosum
ATCCTAGAGAGTTTCCGAGTGTGTGTGAGAGATAGGGAATCTCCGAGGAGTGTGAGAGATAGGGAATCCCCGAGGTGTGTGAGAGATAGGGAATCCCCGAGTGTGGGTGAGAGATAGGGAATCCGCGAGTGTGTGAGAGAGATAGGGAATCCCAGAGAGTGTGTGAGAGATAGGGAATCCCCGAGGTGTGTGAGAGATAGAGAATCTCCGAGTGTGGGTGCGAGGTAGGGAATCTCTGAGTGTGGGTGAGAGATAGGGAATCCACGAGTTGGGTGAGAGATCGGGAATCCCCGAGGTGTGCGAGAGATAGGGAATCCCCGTGGTGTGTGAGAGATAGGAAATCCCCGAGGTGTGTAAGAGATAGGGAATCCCCGAGGTGTGTGAGAGATAGGGAATCCCCAAGGTGTGTGAGAGATAGGTAATCTCAGAGTGTGTGTGAGAGAGGGAATCCCAGAGTGTGTGTGTTAGAGAGAGGGAATCCCAGATAGTTTCCGAGTGTGTGTGAGAGATAGGGAATCCCCGAGTGTGGGTGAGAGATAGGGAATCCGCGAGTGTGTGAGAGAGATAGGGAATCACAGAGAGTGTGTGAGAGATAGGGAATCCCCGAGGTGTGTGAGAGATAGGGAATCCCCGTGGTGTGTGAGAGATAGAGAATCCCAGAGTGTGTGTGAGAGAGGGAATCCCAGAGTGTGTGTGTGAGAGAGGGAATCCCAGAGTGTGAGTGTGAGAGAGAAGGAATCCCAGAGAGTTTCCGAGTGTGTGTGAGAGATAGGGAATCCCCGAGTGTGGGTGAGAGATAGGGAATCCCCGAGTGTGGGTGAGAGATAGGGAATCCCCGAGTGTATGAGAGAGATAGGGAATCCCAGAGAGTGTGTGAGAGATAGGGAATCCCAGAGAGTGTGTGAGAGATAGGGAATCTCCGAGTGTGGGTGCGAGATAGGGAATCCACGAGTTGGGTGAGAGATAGGGAATCCCCGAGGTGTGCGAGAAATAGGGAATCCCCGTGGAGTGTGAGAGATAGGGAATCCCCGAGTGTGTGAGAG
>NW_025119739.1:0-1043 GCF_004010195.1 Chiloscyllium plagiosum
CCATGGGGAGAATTAGTTTGAGCGGAGTGAGAAAAGAGGGGAGGGAGGGAGTGGGATGGTGCTTTCAATTTTGTGGAAAAAGAAAAGAATGTTCTGCGGGAAAGTAAAATTGCTTGTTTGGAATTCCTAACCTGGTATAAGATCCTGAATCAGTACCATGGGGAGAATTAGTTTGAGCGGGGTGAGAATAGAGGGGAGGGAGGGAGTGGGATGGTGCTTTCAATTTTGCGGAAAAAGAAAAGAATGTTCTGCGGGAAAGTAAAATTGCTTGTTTGGAATTCCTAACCTGGACTGACAGTGATGATTTTCGTAATCTTTTTTTACAGATTACTTGAAGATCTGAAGACGGAAGTTTCAAAATCAATAGCTGAAGGGCTTTGCCTGAAACATTGACTCTGTTGCTCCTCGGATGCTGCCTGATCTGCTGTGATTTTCCAGCATTGCACTTTGACTCTGACTCTCCAGCATGTGCAGTCCTCAATTTCACGTCAATGTCTGACAGTCACTGAATCCATCGGGACTATAACAATTTTTGACTATGCTTTTGTGAGAAGGAACCAAACTTTTTGGTTCCTGTTTCAGTGCGTTTTCAGCATCAGTGAGACTGGAAGAGAGAGACCCTACTGCTGCAGCACTCTGATTGTGGAGCCAGAAAATGTTATACAGACTAGGAAGAGGAATTCACGGCAGAGAGATGCTGTACACGCGTTTGTGTGCAGGTGAAGCTTTGTTCATGGAGAAACCCAAGGAATCCCGTCCCGTGGAGAAACTATGGAAGTGTGGCGAATGTGGGAAAGGCTTCCGTTTCCCAGCTGACCTGGAGACACATGGGCGCAGTCACACCGGGGAGAGGCCGTTCTCCTGCTTTGAGTGCGGAAAGGGCTTCAGCAATTCCTCCCACCTGCTGAGGCACCAGGGGGTCTACAAGGGGGAGAGGCCCTTCAGATGTCCCAACTGCGGGAAGGGTTCCTACTTTCTGCAGAGGCACCAGCAGGTCACACAGGCGAGAGGCCATTCGCCTGCCCCGAATACAGGAAGGCCTT
>NW_025119740.1:0-1043 GCF_004010195.1 Chiloscyllium plagiosum
GGGACAATAGTTAGGCTGACGAAATGAAGTAAAACACATGTTTAATGGCACTGAATCCTATAGTGATCTGGAAACCTCCTGTCTCCATCCCGGGCCTGAGCTGCCTCGTTTCTCTGGAGTGTTGAGTTCTGTTTAGTAAGGATCTGAATTAACTGCAAGAGCGAGAAGTTTTGTCAAACAATTAGTCCCACTCTGTGAGTGATAAATTATGGGAGAGATCCTGGGTGATACAAACAGATTGCAGGAAAATTTCAGGTTCGCACAATTGTATATGAAGAAGGCGATTTGTTTCAAGAATCTCTGGGATAAGTACTCAGAGATGAGAAAATTGCACGCAGGCAAAGTGAATGTCTGGTGGCGTGTCAACGAGGCTATGAACACTCGTGCTGTGGACCAAAATGCAAATCTCACTGTTGCAAATGATGACATTTGAATTCAATAATTGTTAATAATATTTAATTACAATTTATACGTGAGCATTGAACAACTGCTAATGTACCACAAATCCCATCCGAATGGATCATCTGCTTTTGGGTAGAAAATCTTCCAACCTCACCAGCTTTGGACGACTGAGTGCGACTCCATACCCACAGCAATTTGACCGTTTCTGAATTGCCCTCTGAAATGGCCTGGAAAGCCATTTAGTTCAGGGTCAAATAGAGGTGGAAAGGAATGCTGGCCCGCCAGAGACAGCTATGTCCACGAGTGAATAAAAATACAACTGGACTCGTGCTAGGACTAGTGTCTTGGCCAATCATATCCGTAGCTTGAAGTTGAGGGCTTTAAACTGACAGAGTGGATGCAGGGACAGGGTACATGCGAAAGGAGATTTCCAAATCCAAAGAAGACATATGAATCACTGGAGCATTGTAATATGCCTGAAGACATTTAGAAAGGAGAATGGAATGGACAGAGTTTAACTAAGACTGTTCACCAGCGAATCAGTAAGTGACATGAGAAAATGTGTATTATAATGTCCTTTTTTTAATAGATAGAATGTCTGCATATATATATATATATATCACACGGAGATAAATGAGATT
>NW_025119741.1:0-1043 GCF_004010195.1 Chiloscyllium plagiosum
TCCAACAGTAGTTACAACACAAGGAATTAACCATTGCTGCAGACGGTCCAAGCCCCTGAATCAGAAACACTCAATGCCCTACATACAACTACAAGAACATCTGCCCGTGGCGTATACAGGCTGGCTGAAGTTCATGATTGCAGCTCGCTATTTGTCTGACTGTTTCTCCGATATAGTGTTTCCTGCAGTCCCTGCGTGGAATCTTGACAACCACATTTGTCCTGCACAAGATGGGCATTGGATATTGTTTTCTGGTGAGCTTTCCCTCAGCGAGGCTGTTGGTTTATGTGCTGTCCTAAGTCCGTGTTTTCAGAGGAGTCTGGCTATCAGTTTCCAGAAATTTATTTAAAAAAAGGGAAGCATGGGTGTTTCAATTGCTTTATGGCATATCCTAGTTGACAATTTAGTGTGCCAGACATCTGGGAATGCATATGGGATACATATTCGTGGTAAAGAATTTGTGTGGCCGTCAGTAATTGCCACGGCCAGCTGTCCCGAGTAGCTATACGTACAGACAGCAAGCATCCTGGAGAACAGCACAACAGTAATAGAACATGGCAATCAGAAGGCAGCCAGAGATTTTCTAGAAGCAGGGCACCCATCCATGGATTCCATCAATAAACACATTGATCAGGATCCAATCTGCAACATCAACAACCGGACCCAGCGGCAATGAAACTAAATCAATTCCAAACGCCACAGGACAGTAGGCTTCACGACAGGCTGTGCAACCCTGAGGATGTTATCCAGAACTGTGAGGATCCCACTTCCCAGCTCCGCAAAACATTCCAACAACATCTCCATGAAGCACACGAGCTTCGCAACAAAGGCAGCATGCATGCTTTGGTGTGCCTGGCAATGGTCCACCCTTTCTCTTTTGCTTCTGTTCCACATGAAGAGTTGTCAGTTTCTGGATTCGTTGGAGAGCTGAGGGGGGTAACATTATCAGTGCGGTATTATTCTTCAGCCAAACTCTTTGATGGCAAAGTTGGGAAGGTGCCAAACGAATAGTCATTGGCAGCAAAAGTCCAGAAAGACCCTCA
>NW_025119742.1:0-1043 GCF_004010195.1 Chiloscyllium plagiosum
ACATGACCTCACAAATGCCCAGATTAAACTCAACTTGCCATTTCTCTGCACATCTTTCCGACTGAACAGCAACCTCCTGCAACCTTAGTTATCCTTGCTCATTAACCCCAACTCCATCAAGTTTCATGTCATCTGCAACAATTATCTCTGTCACTTCCTTTCGTTTTAATGGTGTGAGAATCTGTAACCAGAGGGCAGAAAATCCCAGCAAGGGCTCACCCATTTAAGAACGAGATGAGGAGGAATGTCGTCACTCAGAGGGTAGTGACTCTGTGGGAATTCCTGACTGCAAGGGGCTGTTGAGGCTGTGGCATTAAGAATAATTACAGCAGAGATTATCAGATTTTAATGAATCAGGGAAACAAGGGTTTTGTGGAAAAGGCAGGTAAATAGAGTAGAGGATCATCAGATCACCCATGATCTGACTGAAGGGCAGAGCATCCTCAATGGGCCAAATGGCCCAATTCCGCTCCTCCATCTCATGATCTGAACTCAAACTCAATATGTCCTGCATAACATTATGGGTCTCTGCTCACAAAGCTCCTTTATAATGGGATTATTAGATATTTATTATTACTCAGCATTTGACCTGCAATAGACAATTTTGTTGATGGCTCCTTTACTGGAGATTAGATTAGATTAGATTAGATTAGATTAGATTAGATTAGATTAGATTAGAGTAGATTAGAGTAGATTACTTACAGTATGGAAACAGGCTCTTCAGCCAAACAAGTCCACACCATCTCGCTCAAGCACAACCCACCCAGACCCATTCCCCTACATTTACCTCTTCACCTAACACTACAAGCAATTTGGCATAGCCAATTCACCTAACCTGCACATCTGTGGACTGTGGGAGGAAACCAGAGCACCTGGAAGAAACCCACTCAGGCACGAGGAGAATATGCAAACTCCACACAATCCTTGATGTGATGTTATAGAAAACCATCTCATTTACAATCCAGGATTCCATCCATTACAGCCCTGTTACTCATTAGTTATCCAGTCCCGATGGAGACCACTGTCGCACACAGTTACTGTAC
>NW_025119743.1:0-1043 GCF_004010195.1 Chiloscyllium plagiosum
AGAAGGATCAATCCAAACGATGGAAACTTATAGACCGATTAGCCTAACCTCGGTTGTCGATAAAATTCTCGAATATGTTGTTAAGGATGATGTTTCTAAATCCTTGGAAGTGCAGAGTCAGATTAGAATGAGTCTGCATTGATTTAGTAAGGGGAGATCGTACCTGACAAACCTGTTCGAATTCTTTGAAGCCGTAACAAGTAGGTTAGACCAGGGAAACCCAGTGGATGTTATCCATCTCGACTTCCAAAAGGCCTTTGGTAAGGTGCATCATGGGAGGCTGCTGACTAAGGTGAGGGCCCATGGTGTTTGAGGTGAGCTACTGGCATGGATTGAGGATTGGCAGTCTGAAAGAAGGCAGAGAGTTGGGATAAAAGGTTCTTTTTCGGGATGGCAGCTGGTGACAAGTGGTGTCCCGCAGGATTCAGTGTTGGGGCCGCAACTGTTCACTTTATATAATAATGATCTGGATGAAGGGAACTGGGGGCTTTCTGGTAAAGTTCATTGATGATAAGTAGTTAGGTGGACAGGCAGGATGTTCTGAGGCTGTGGGGAGGCTGCAGAAAGATTTAGACAGTTTTGGAAGGTGGTCCAGGAAATGGCTGATGAAATTCAACGTGAGCAAATGCAAGGCCTTGCACTTTGAAAAAAAGAATATAGGCATGGGCTATTTTCTAAACTGTGAGAAAATTCCTTAAGCCAAAGTACAAAGGGATCTGGGAGTGCTAGTCCAGGATTCTCTCAAGGTTGACTTATAGATTGAGTCCGTGGTTAAGAAAGCAAATGTAATGTTGTCATTTATCTCAAGAGGGTTGGAATATAAAAGCATTGATGTGCTTCTGAGACTTGATAAAGCTCTAGTTAGGCCCCATTTAGAATGCTGTGTCCAATTTTGTGCCCCACACCTCAGGAAGGACATACTGGCACGAGTGTGTGTCCAGCAGAGACTCTCACGGATGATCCCTGGAATGGTAGGCATAACATACGAAGAACGGCTGAGGAGCCTGGTATTGTATTCATTCGAGTTTAGAAGGTTGAGGGGA
>NW_025119744.1:0-1043 GCF_004010195.1 Chiloscyllium plagiosum
TAAATCCAATGGGTTTCTGAGCCACCAGCAGGCGCCCCGCTGTTTGAGGGTCTGTTTGGATAAGATTTCAGCCCCATGGGTTCCCACTGATACTAGAGCCATGAAGTGAGATTGCTGGAGCCACATGTGGACTGAGGAACACAACAGTCAGGACAATGAGCTGCTCTGGAATCCACCCTGAGCCCTGGATGATCCTCAGTGAGATGGCCCAGGGGCTACAGAATGTGACAGCAGAAGATGTATCATTGATGGTCCTCCCCAGCCGTGACTCCCAGATGCACCCGGACTGAACATTCTCAATCTGACCCTATGGACACACGGGGCAATTCCGTCCCATTTGAAGAAGAAAGAAAACCCAGGTGTGTCTCTGAGTGTGTGTGTGTTATTCTACACTGCCTGCAGGTATCTCAGTGAGTGTCAGTGTGTTACTCTGTGTTGCCAGCAGGTGTCTCGAAATGATGGATAGAGAATAGGCTTTGTGATGGGGATTGAAGATTAGGCCTTAATCTTCTCAAATCTCAGATGAAAAACAATTTAGCCTGAGATGGCAGCTCATTTGGCCAAAGTTAAAAATCGCACAACACCAGGTTAGAGTCCAACAGGTTTCTTTGGAAGTACAAGCTTTCGGAGCACTGCTCCTTCATCAGGCAGCTAGTGGGGCAGGATCATAGTTCACAGGATTTGTCATGAAATTGAGTTGGCAGCTGAGAAAGGTGAATACTGAGAGTGTGTTCTCAGTAAGGGAGGGATTTCAAAGGCAGTGCACTCTGTAGTTCCTAATGTGCTCCCCAATTACAAGGAGCCGGGGTCATTGCAGTTGTGGTTGTCTGCTCAGCCAGTGCTGGCTAGCCATAGTCGTATTTCAATGCTCAATTAGCCCTAAACCAGGTGCAGCAATATTACCTTACAGGGAGGGAGCTGTCTGAGTGAGGGAGGTTGAATTGGCTAGCCATAGTCGTATTTCAATGGTCAATTAGCCCGAAAACAGGTGCAGCAGGGAGGGAGGACACACAGGGAGGGAGCTGTCTGAGTGAGGGAGGTTG
>NW_025119745.1:0-1043 GCF_004010195.1 Chiloscyllium plagiosum
CATCGGCTCGAGACAGTAAGACCCTTATGAAGATTATTCTACTCAACAGTAATTCGAGGACCTTGAACATCTTCATGTCGTCCTTGCAAAGAACACTCTTGTTATTCCTAAAGTTTTATTATCATAAATATTTCGACATTTATATCAGAACTAGGAAGAAAACGAGAAGCGATTCACATGAGTATTTTCGTGAGTGAAAGTCAAAATAAATTTACAGTGTCAACTTTCACTATTTTGTCTGAATAAGCAGATAAAGATTTTTAAGGTGCGAGCTCAAAATGTTTTCACCTACAGGTTGTACTAAGCCAAAATGCATTATTTTATTTTGCGATACTTCAACTGGATTGGAAATCTTTGTATGCTGATGTTAGCGTCCTCGCTCATTGTTATTGGTTTTAGCGAAATATTTCGTGTGCAATTACTGAAGTGAAATGTTAGAAATCAAGTACATTTATTGGATGGAACTGCTCACCAAATGTTTATTGTGGTTCTTGTTCTTAGAAACAATAAGATATTTACTCAGGTTTTTCTCTTGAGAAGTAATTAGATGACCAGGAAGACATTTGAGTGGTTGTATGTGCCGTGTTCAGTGAGCATTTCTTTTCAATTGCAATTATATTATATTAGTATAGGAAGGGATTAATAATCGTGTGTTAAAGATCTTAATTAATGTCATATTTTCTTTTAAAAATTACGAGAATTCCTTTGTGCAACAATAATTTGGAGACGTCGGTGTTGGACTAGGGTGGACAAAGTTAAAAATCATATGACACCAGGTTATAGTCCAACAGGTTTATTTGGAAGCACGAGTTTTCAAGGCTATGGCTCTGCATCTGGTTATCTGGTCTCTTAGGAGACACACTACTAGAGCTACACAAATGCCTTTCATGATCTTCCCAGCAAGGAAGGTTGGGATTATTATCAATTGGGGTTACTCAAATGAAACCTAACCAGCGTTAATTCCGATAATTGGGCTGGGAATTAATTAGACTGTTTCTTTGTAATGGACTGAGAATGAACTAGTAATTCACAATAATGATGGT
>NW_025119746.1:0-1043 GCF_004010195.1 Chiloscyllium plagiosum
GACACTACAGTTTTAGTGTCTCTCACCTGCCCTAATTCTCTATTCGAAAAAAAAGGACTCTGTGGTGAGTCGATCAAGTAGGGTTTTTGTATTTCCTTTCTTTATTGTTTTATCGATTGATTGGTTAAGAGCTTTCCGTTTTCGTTTAACTAAGCTAAGACAAAAGTTAAATTTAAGGTTGAAAATGCCAGGCGATCTCAGATCCATTTTATGCTCCTCTTGATCAATGTGGGAGCTCAGGGACGCTGTTCATGTTGTTGACTCGTTCTCGTGCAGGAAGTGTGTCCAGTTGCAGCTCTTGTTAGTCCGCATGACTGCTCTGGAGTTGGGGATGGACTCACTTTGGAGCATATGGGATACTGATGGGGTCATGGATAGCTGGTTTAGTGAATTGGTCACACCGCAGATTAGAAAGGCTGAGGGAAAAAAATGGAATGGGTGACCAAAAGGCAGAGAAAGAGCAGGAAGGAAGTGCAGGTGACACCTGCGGTCATCTCCCTCCAGCGTTTTCGAAACTGTTGGGGGAGGTGGCTCAACAGGGGGTGGCAGCAGTTGCTCAGTCCATGATTGGTTCTGCTGTTCAGAAGAGCGGAAAAGTGAGTGCATGGGCGACATTCCTAGGGGATTCAATTCTAAGGGGAGTAGATAGGTTGTTCTGTGGTCAGAAACGAGACTCCCGAATGGTACGTTGCCTCCCAGGTACATAGGTCTTGGATGTCTCAGATCAGCTGCAGGAAATTCTCAAGGAATAGGGTGAACAGTCAGTTGGTCGTGGTGCATGTCGGCACCAATGATATAGGAAATCAACAGTATGATATCCTACAAGCAGTATTTAGGGAGTTAGGAGTCAAGTTATAACGTTGGACCTCAGTGGTGGTATTGTGAGGATTGCTACCTGTGCGGAATGATAGAATACGCAGGATGAATGTGTGACTTGAGAGATGGTGCAGGAGGTAGGATTTCAGACTTTTGGGACATTAGGACCAGTTCTGGGGGAAGTGGGACTATTACAAATTGGATGGTCTCCACCTGGAACGGACTGA
>NW_025119747.1:0-1043 GCF_004010195.1 Chiloscyllium plagiosum
TCCAATTTGTCTCTCTACCCCCTCGGTTTACAAGTTTATTTCCTGATGATGGCTCTTGCCCGAAACGTCGATTCTCCTACTCCTTGAATGCTGCCTGCCCTGCTGTGCTTTTCCAGCAGCACACTTTCGACTCAGGAGCGACGCAGAGGATTTTGATTTCGGGACTGAAGACAGAGATCTCAGCTTTGCCATGATGCAATTGTGAGAAATGTCTGCTCCAACAGAACTGCATGTCAGACAAGGCAGGACAGCGTTTGACCTGGAAGGAACAGGGAGGTGATCGTGTTTATATCCACCTGCAGATCTATTTTTTCTCTGTGGTGGATGCAGTGTGCATGAACGATTCTTACGAAATTCTGGTCACATTCTAAGTGTCGAAAATCCCTCACCCGCAGACCATATCTTAGAAAGTATCCAGAGTCTTGTGAACGTTGCTTTCCCACTCTCATTTTTGGATAACACCAATTTCGCAGGATATTAGAAGGGGAAGATTTACAAACCAATCTCTCCGCCGGGATCTGGTAAAGTCGCACATTTTATCACAAGTAGAACTTGATCAGATAGAGAACATGAAAGGAAAAAAAACCCTCTGGTTACAGTGAGAGAGAAATCGTCCTCTTATTGTGTGTGTGGACAATGGTTCTACCCATCCTCAGAGCTCACAAACCACAAATGCAGTCATACTAAGGAAAGTCTATGGAAATGTGCGTATTCATTTCCTTGTCTGAGCTGAATTCCCATGGAGGCAACGATTCCAGGAAAAAGCGATTCACCTGCTCAGAGTGTGGAAAGGGATTCACTCTGTCTCTGACCTGCTGCAGCACCTGCTCGTTCAAAATGAGGAGAAACCATTTTAATGTCTGGACTGCCGAAAATGCTTCAAAACGTCCAGCACTACGCTCATACTAATTAGAAACCTTTCATCTCGCCAGACATTGGAAAATGTTATCAAAACTCTGTGTGCTTCATCTCTGAGAAATATGCTCACATGAATGAGAGACCTTTAAGAGTTCTGGAGACGTGACGTCTGATCTACGTGCTCA
>NW_025119748.1:0-1043 GCF_004010195.1 Chiloscyllium plagiosum
ACCCTCACTGGGGTGTGTTGTCTGCACAGTAATTTTTAGTGACTGTACCCTCACTGGTGCTTGTTTTCTGTACAGAAGTTTATAGTGACTGTACCCTCCCTGGTGTCTGTTTTCTGTACAGTACTTAATTGTGACTGTTCCCTCACCAGTGTGTGTTTTCTGTACAGGAGTTCATAGTGACTCTACCCTCACTGGTGTCTGTTTTCTGCACAGTAATTTATAGTGACTGTACCCACATTGGTGTGTGTTTTTTGGACAGTAATTTATAGTGACTGTACCCTCACTGGTGTGTGTTTTCTGTACAGTAGTTTCTAGTCACTTTATACTCACTGGTGTGTGTTTTCAGTACAGTACTTTATAGTGACTGTGTCCTCACTGGTTTGTGTTTTCTGTACAGTCCTTTATAATGACTGTACCCTCACTGGTGTGTGTTTTCTGTTCAGTAGTTTATAGTGTCTGTACCCTCACTGGTGTCTGTTTTCTGCACAGTAATTTATAGTGACTGTACCCACATTGGTGTGTGTTTTTTGAGCTGTACTTTATAGTGACTATACCCTCACTGGTGTGGGTTTTCTGGACAGTAATTTATAGTGACTGTACCCTCACTGGTGTGTGTTTTCTGTACAGTTGTTTCTAGTGACTGTACCCTCACTGGTGTCTGTTTTCTAGTGACTGTACCCTCACTGGTGTGTCTCTTTTGTACTGTACGTTATAGTGACTCTATCCTCACTGGTGTGTGTTTTCTATACAGTAGTTTATGGTGACTCGACCCTCACTGTTGTCTGTTTTCTGTACAGTAGTTTATAATGACTGTACCCTCATTGGTGTGTGTTTTCTGTACAGTAGTGTCTAGAGACTGTACCCTCACTGGTGTGTGTTTTCTGTTCAGTATGTTAATAGTGACTGTCCCCTCGCTGGTGTGTGTTTTTTCTACTGTACTTTATAGTGACTGTACCCTCACTGGTGTGTGTTTTCTGTACGGTAGTTTATAGTGAGTGTACCCTCACTGGTGTGTGTTTTATGTACGGAACCTTATAGTGATT
>NW_025119749.1:0-1043 GCF_004010195.1 Chiloscyllium plagiosum
TGCACACCCAGATGTTGGTTACAAAGGAGGTTTTCTCGAAGGAAGATCAATTATTTTCCAAAACGGATGGTGGATCCATTGAATCATTACATTGTAGAAACAGGCCATTAGGCCCAACATGTCCACACTGACCACCTGAAGAGTATCCCACCTGACCCATTCCCCCATCCTACTATTCTACATTTACCACTGACTAATGTACCTAAACAATGCATCATTAAACACCATGGGCAATTTAGCATAGCCAATTCACCTAACCTGCACATCTTTGGATTATGGGAGGAAACCAAAACACCCAGAGGAAATCCACCCAGACAGTATCCCACAGCTGGAATCAAATCCAACTCCCTGGCGCTGTGAGGTAGCAGTCTAGACCACTTAGGAACCATGCCTCCCAAGGCAGACTCTTGTCTAACCATGGCAATGCAGTATAGAATGGACAGGCCAGTCTGCCGCATACTGTTTCTTGCTGGAGTGTGGTTATGTGTCCATTTGATGATAGCAAACTCATCAACTCATGAACAAATTCTTCCCAGCATGCAATTCACGAAGGAAGAAGACAGCAACAACCATCTCCCCTTCTTGGAGATAATGCTGGAATGCAAGGCCAGCATACATTAATGACACATCAGAAATGACCACCAGACTACTTGAATCTCTGGGCATCGTGGTAGCCCACAAACCAATGACCACACTACAACAGCTACTGACAATGAAAAAGGATCCCAAACCCACATACAACAGGATCAAAGTTGGACACAATATACCACATAAAGATTACCAAAAGCTTTACATAGGGCAAATAGGAAGGAAATTAGCCACCAGGGTACACGAACACCAACCAGCCACTGGGATACACTTAGTGTCAGAGGTCTGGATGGGGCAGAATTTGTAAGGAGCATCCAAGAAAGTTTTCTAGACTGGTATGTCAATAGTCCAACTAGAGAAGGGGCTATATTGGACCTGGTCTTGGGGAATGAGCCAGGCCAGGTGGTAGAAGTTGAAATGGGGGATTTCTTTGGGAACAGTGACCATAATTCTGT
>NW_025119750.1:0-1043 GCF_004010195.1 Chiloscyllium plagiosum
TATGCAAATCAAATGGGCTGCTTTGTCCTGGATTGTGTCAAGCTTCTTTAGTGTTGTTGGGGCTGCACTCAGTCAGGCAAGTGAGGATTATTACATCTCATTCATGAATGGTGCCTTGTAAATGTTGGACAGGCTTTGGGAAGTCAGAAGGTGAGTTAATCGCGCAATATTCCTAGCTTCTGATCTGCTCTTATCTGTGGCGAGTCCAGTTGAGTTTATGGTCAATAATACCCCCTAGGATTTTGATAGTGGGGAAATTTAGTTATGATAATGCTGCTGAATAACAAGTGGTTATATTGTTTCTTATTCGTGATGGTCATTGTCTGGATTTGTGTGGCACGAATGTTACTTGCAACTTGTCAGCCCAAGCCTGGATAATCCCCACTCCCGACCTTAAGATGGAAGGAAGGTCATTGTTGAAGCTGCTGAAGTTGTTTGGACCTAGAACATTATCCTAAGGGACTACTGCAGACATGTTCTGGACCTGAGATGACTGACCTCCAACAACAATAACCATCTTCCTATCTGTCAGGTATGAATCCAATAATGCAGTGTTGGCACGCAATACCGTTTTTGCTTGTGGTCCTTGATGTCACATTTGGCAGAATGCAGCCTTGATGGCAAGGGCTGGAATTCAGTTCGTTTTTCTAGGTTTGAACCAAAGCTGTGATGAGGTCAGGAGCTGAGTGACCCTGGTAGAACACAAAATGGGCGTCGCTGAGCAGGTGCTGCTTGATAACACTGTTGATGACACCTTCCATCACGTTACTGATGATGGAGAGTACACTGATAAGGCGTTATTTGGATGGGTTGACTTTGTCCTGCGTTTTATGTACAGAATATACTTGAGCAGTTTCCCCCATTGTCTGTTTGTAACCGTACTGGAACAGCATGTTTAGGGAAGCTGGAAGTTCTGGATTACAAGTCTTCAGGACTATTGTCGGCATGTTATCAGGGTTATAGCCTTTTCAGTATCCAGTACCTTTAACCATTTCTTGATATCAGACAATCGAATTTGCTGAAGGCTGCTATCTGTAATGATG
>NW_025119751.1:0-1043 GCF_004010195.1 Chiloscyllium plagiosum
CTGTGACCTTGATCACGGCTCCACCCTCTGCAATTGGATACCCTGGTTTCTGACACACAGACCACAATCTGTGAAGGTAGGTATCTGCACATTCTCCACAATAAAACTAAACACTGGAACTCCTGGAGGATGTGTTCCCTGCCCCCTATTGTATTCTCCGTGCAACCACATCAGTGTCCTCAACCCCCTACTATACTCCCTGTACATCCACGGCTCTGCCATCAGCCCGCTACTGTACTCCTTGTACACACATGGCTGTGCCCTCAGCCCCCTACGGTACTCCCTGTACACCCATGGCTGTGACCTCAGCCCCCAACTGTACTCCCTTTACACCCACGGCTGTTACCTCAACCCCCTATGGTACTCCCTGTACACCCATGGCTGTGACCTCAGCCCCCTACTGTACTCCCTTTACACCCACGGCTGTGCCCTCAGCCTCCTACTGTCTTCCCTATAATCCCATGTTTGTGTCCTCAGCCCCCTACTGTAGTCCCTGCACTCCCATGGTTGTGTCCTCATCCCATACCCTACTCCCTCTACTCTCAAGGTTGTGTCCGCAGCCCCATACCCTACTCCCTCTATTCCCACATCTCTGTCTTCACCCGCTACTGTACACCTAGTACACACGCGGCTGTGTTGTCAAATTCCAAACAACGCCAGCTACAAGTTCGCTGATGACATCACCAAATCAGGATGGATATCAAACAACGATGAGTCAGAATACAGAAAGGAGATTGAGTGCTTCGTGGCAGAGTGTAATGATAATAACATCTCTCTCAAATTCGGCAATAGTAAGGAACTGATCATTGAGTTCAGAAAGAAAAGAGAGGAACCCACCGTCATCTACATCAATGGTTGAGGAAGTGCAGAACATCAACTCCCTCGGAGTGACGATAACTGACAGCCTTCCCTGGTCTTCTTGCATAAGTGTGACAGTCAAGTAGGTTCAATAACGCCTCTTCTGCCCCAGGAGGCTCAGGAAATTCAGCATGTACTACTTCGACAGATATACCATTGAGATCATACTGTCTGGGTGCGTCACG
>NW_025119752.1:0-1043 GCF_004010195.1 Chiloscyllium plagiosum
CCACCTCACTGCCAACTACCTGGCCAATCTTTGTGTCAAGCACAAACTTGCTTATCACACTCCCCCTACCCACTTCACATTCACATCACATATGAATACCACAAATAATAAGGGACACAGCACTGATTTCTGCGGTACACCAGGGGACATTGGTGACACAGCACTGATTTCTGCGGTACACCAGGGGACATTGGTCGCCAGTCACGCAAGCAGCCTTCTACTATGAAGTTGAGTTTGGATGCAACTTGGCAACTCATTGATATATCATACCTGTTCCCTGCTCGTTCTACTCCACTTGCCATACGTGTAGAATGCTTAGGGATTCTCCCTAATCTTGCCCTGCCAGCAGGCTTCCATGGCCTTGTGTTAGTCAGTCTCATCTGAGTGAAGAGTTTCCTCGTTATTATGGTCTGAAATGGCCTGTCCCTTATACTGCCCTTATTTGCCTTAAATGTAGAGTAGACAGCCAGAGAAACATCCTGTTTATTTCCACCTTGTCACATGTTTTGTAGATTTTCTAGATTTCACTGCAATCGCCTGTCGTTCATTGAAACTGGAGAGGTCACAAGACAAGTCTCCCCATCGGAAAATCTTGTCATCTGATGGATTAATCTGGAGAATGCCCATTGCAAGTCCACTGTGATCAGTATACTCTTTCTTAGATTAGGTCACCAACACTGTACACAATACTCGAGGTACTCTCTCACCAACACTCTATGCAATTGCACCATGATGTCTTTACATCTATAATCTGATTCCCTAAAAAGAAGGCCAACCAAGCTTTAACTTTCCAATTACATGTATTCTTCCAAATACTATTCACATTAATTGCATTTACGAACTCACTGTGTGAGTTCTTATAGAAAGACTTCCGAAAATCCAAATACACCACTTCCACTGGTTGTTATTGTCTATCCAGCAAGAAACAACTTCAAACAATTCCGAAGTTTGTCAGGTATGATTTCTCTGTCAGAAATGTATAGTGATTATCTGCAATGTTGCTGTTCATTCCTAAATACCCAATATCACATCTTATATAATAG
>NW_025119753.1:0-1043 GCF_004010195.1 Chiloscyllium plagiosum
TGTTTCAGTCGGAGCTGACTGTCCTTGTACAGCCTTCGGTGAATGTCACAGGCAGGGGCAGCGGGCGGTGAAGAAGGAAAACGGTATGTTCGCCTGCATACCGAGAGGATTCAGGCACAGGAGCAGGGAGGGCTTGCTGTTGTTGTACCACCCCCTTGGAGTAATAGAACATTGGTTAGACCACCCCCGTGGAGTAGTATTATGTGCAGTGTTGTTTTCCTTTATCTGGGAAAGGATGCTCTGGCTACTGAGGGAGCACAACGGTTTACCAGATTAATGCATGGGATGGCATGGATGGTTATGAAGCGAGATTATATTGGTTAGGACGATATTCACTGCTGTTGAGAAGAATGAAGTTGGATCTCATAATATGCAGATTTCCAACCTGACTAGACAGTGTAAACACAGGAAGGATGATCCTGATGACCAGGCAGCCCAGAAGCAGAAATCACAATCTAAGGGTACAGGCTGGATCAGTTGGGATTGAGATAAGGAGAAATCTCTTCACTCAGTGAGCACTGAGCCTGTGATATTCACTGACACAGAAATAGATGAGGCCATAGCACTGAAAGCTTTCAGAACAGAGACAGATACAATTCTTGGGGCGAAATGGATGTTGTAAAAGTTGAACATGGGACTGAGTTAGATGATCAGCCATGATCACATGACATGGCTGAGCAGGCATTGTCGGTTTGAATGGCCAACTCCTGATTCTGTTTTCTTTAATCCTCGTGGTTTGCCACATATGTTCAATGAGCCAAATGATTTAATGTTACATTTCTCATGATCTGAGTTTGAAATAAATTTAGGTAATCACAGACTGACTGTTGGATCCACTCTGCAAATCTGGCTGCATCTGTGCAGATAAAACCAGTGAATATTTCATTTGTTGGTAACTCTTCAAGCCTGGGGTTGGGTGTGGCTTTTTAAACAATATTCATGCTGTAAACCCCTTTGAGAATCAAGGCACTTTTGTCATACTTGTTCTCACTTGGATCAGCACAGGTAGCGAGGATGATGCAGATGAAAATGGTTGTGTATAT
>NW_025119754.1:0-1043 GCF_004010195.1 Chiloscyllium plagiosum
GTGTGTGAATAATTATTTGTGTGAGGATGGTCACTATTGCGTGTGAATAATCCTGTTGCCTGAGTTGATGAATACTCTGTGAACTTCTCCTGTTGCCTGAGCATGGTCAATACTGTGTGAGAATAATTCTTTGCACAGTGATTGGTCAATATCATGTGTGATTAATCCTGTGGCCCGATGATTGTCAATACCATGTGAAAATAATCCTGTGGCTTGAGGATGGTCAATACCGTGTGTGAATAATTGTGTTGCGACAGGATGGTCAGTACTGTGTGAGAATAATCCTGTTGCCTGAGGATGGTCAATAATGTGTGTCACGAAACCTGTAGAATACTGTGTGCGAATAATGCTGCGGTCTGAGGATGGAGAATACTTGTGTGAATAATTCTGTGGACTGTGGATTGTCAATACTGTGTTTAAATAATCCTGGGAACTATGAATGCTCAGTACTGTTTATGAATACACCTGTGGCCTGAGGTTGGTCAATACTGTGAGTGAATAATCTTGTGACTGGAGGCTGGTCAATAATGTGTGAAAATAATCCTGTGACATTAGGGTGGTCTATACTGTGTGTGAATAATTCTTTGCATGAGGATGGTCAATATTGCGTGTGAATAATCCTGTTGCCTAAGGATGTTCAATAATGTGTGGGAATAATCCTGTGGCCTGTGAATGGTCAATGCTGTGTGTGAATTATCCTTGGACAGTGAATGGTCAATACTACATGTGAATAATCCTCTGGCCTGTGAATCATCAATACTGTGTGTGAATAACCCTTGGTCTGAGGATGGTCAATACTGTGTGTGAACAATCCTGTGGCCTGAGGATGGTCAAAACTATGTGATTAATCCTGTTGCCTGTGGTTGTTCAATACTGTAGATGAAAAATCCTGTGGCCGGTGAATGGTCATTTCTGTTTGTTAATAATACTGTGGCCTGACGATTGTCAATACTGTGTGTGAATAATCCTGTGCACTGTGACTGCTCAATACTCTGTTTGAATAAACCTGTGCCTGAGAGTAGTCAATAAAGTGTAGGAATAAT
>NW_025119755.1:0-1043 GCF_004010195.1 Chiloscyllium plagiosum
CCCTCCCACTGCGGGAGGGTCAGGGAGCACGATGCCCTCACTGCGGGAGGGTCAGGGAGCACGACGCCATCACTGCGGGAGGGTCAGGGAGCACAACCCCCTCACTGCAGGAGGGTCAGGGAGCACGACGCCCTCATCGCGGGAGAGTCAGGGAGCACGTCGCTCACACCGCGGGAAGGTCAGGGAGCACGACCCCCTCACTGCGGGAGGGTCAGGGAGCACGACGCCCTCACTGTGGGAAGGGTCAGAGAGTACGTCGCCCTCACTGTGGGAGGGTCAGGGAGCACGTCGCCCTCACTGCGGGAGGGTCAGGGAGCACGACGCCCTCACTGCGGGAGGGTCAGGGAGCACGACGCCCTCACTGCGGGAGGGTCAGGGAGCACGACGTCCTCACTGTGGGAGGGTCAGGGAGCACGACGCCCTCATCGCGGGAGGGTCAGGGAGCACGACGCCCTCATCGCGGGAGGGTCAGGGAGCACGAAACCCTCACTGTGGGAGGGTCAGGGAGCGCGTCGCCCTCATCGCGGGAGGGTCAGGGAGCACGTCGCCCTCACTGCGGGAGGGTCAGGGAGCGCGAACCCCTCACTGTGGGAGGGTCAGGGAGCGCGAACCCGTCACTGTGGGAGGGTCAGGGAGCGCGAACCCCTCACTATGGGAGGGTCAGGGAGCGCAACGCCCTCATTGCGGGAGGGTCAGGCAGCACGACCCCCTCACTGTGGGAAGGGTCAGAGAGCACGACACCCTCACTGTGGGAGGGTCAGAGAGCACGACCCCCTCCCACTGCGGGAGGGTCAGCGTGCACGACGCTCTCACCGTGGGAGGGTCAAGGAGCATGACGCCCAAACCGCGGGAGGGTCAGGGAGCACGATCCCCTCACTGCGGGAGGGTCAGGGAGCACGATCCCCTCACTGCGGGAGGGTCAGGGAGCACGACGCCCTCCCACTGCGGGAGGGTCAGGGAGCACGATCCCCTCACTGCGGGAAGGTCAGGGAGCGCAACCCCCTCACTGTGGGAGGGTCAGGGAGCGCGACCCCCTCACTGCG
>NW_025119756.1:0-1043 GCF_004010195.1 Chiloscyllium plagiosum
TTGTAAATTCATAAAAAATACAACTGCTGAATATGTGAAAAGCAGTTTTTCTTATAAAGAAAAAGATCTGTTTTTCATTCCAATAATCACAGTATTTGATATTTATTTTGTTCAGGTCACTAATAACAGAATGTATCTAATTCCACTCAATCATTATTCATTGGAAAATATTTGAGAATGTTGCAGTCATACAGACGAAATATACATAGTAATGATATTCATTGATTTTCTTTTGTTCTGAAGAGCTGAGTTCAAACAACACATAGAACTTGATGCTCCTGTGCTATAACAATGAAGAGAAAAAATAAATTTCTTATTCAGTAAAATAAACAAATGCCAATTCCTTTTATTAATCAATTTTTAGTTATTGATCTGTTTATGAATTATGTGAAATTTGTTTTAGTTTTCCACTCACCTATTTATATAGAATGTCAGATCGAACTTCTGTGAAAATATCCAAGTGCATTCATATGAAAATTGACTTTGCATATTTATCACTGTGGGATATATGTCAAGCAGTGTTACTTCTGCAAACATAATTGTTTATTCAAGGTAAATGAACTCGCACCAGTGTATAATTGTTTCAGCCAAGAGCTGAGTTAACAAGAATGAAAACTATGTGAAGGAAATATATAAATGCTTTTGCATTAGCTAAAACGTGCATACAAGAATGAAATGTGTCTGCAAATAATGGTAGATATTACAGTCAAATAGATAAGATGCTGTGATGGGAGGGGGTGTAGGTTAAGCGAGATATGCCTGTAAAAACAGTTACAAACATCTGTTTCCCGCTTCAGCAGAAACAAAAAAAAACAAAAGATCATCAGGCTAGGTGTAAATAAAGAATAAAAGGAAATATTGCTTTGGTTAGCACATAAACAGATGGCAGTGAAGAAGGATAAATAACAATAAGACCAACGTGGGAGGTGGTCAAACGGCCTTGTGAGGGCAGAGTAAAACATTTTGTCGTGGACGAGGCCGGATGAGTTCAGAGATAAACAGCCAGGTTCAGATTAGAAATAGTTGTAAACAGTGAAGGAGCA
>NW_025119757.1:0-1043 GCF_004010195.1 Chiloscyllium plagiosum
TGTTGCAAACAACAACCAGGATCAGGACAAGACGAGTCTCCCTCCCAACTATTCAATGGTTTCATGACTGATCCGATTGTCTACCGAGTGTAACATTGTCATGCACTCCTCGATAAACCTTGATTTTATTGCTATTCATGAATCTATCCGTATTTATTTCAAAAAAATATTCAATGTCCCTGCCGTTACCCCTCTCAGTGGAAGGTAGTTAATACACTGTTTATTGCTCAAATGAAAAGAAATGTAAGCAACTCGATATTATTTCGATGAAGACTTACACAAAGGCGAAGCGCAATTGCTCTCCCAGGCTGACAGAGGGAATCCTGAGCAAAAGAATCATAAATAATGAAAAATTGAGGTTAGACTATGTCAGAGTGAATCAGTAATTATCAGGTCGTGAGATATCAGTAAAAAGGTTCGTTCACAAAAGGACGGCTTGCGTCTATATCAAGTTCTCCCGTTGATTCTAAAAAAACCCTATAAAATCGTAGATACTAAGTACATCAAATAGCAATTATTTAATTTTCCCTTTTCCTATTATTCACATAAATAATGAAAAATTGAGGTTAGACTATGTTAGAGTGAATCAGTAATTATCAAGTCGTGAGATATCAGTAAAAAGGTTCGTTCACAAAAGGACGGCTTGTGTCTATATCAAGTTCTCCCGTTGATTCTAAAAAAAACCCTATAAAATCGTAGATACTAAGTACATCAAATAGCAATTATTTAATTTTCCCTTTTCCTATTATTCAAGACAGGTGTTTGAGGTCAGAACAAAGTCATCACTGTTTCGGCATGAGGTACAATGAAATATGTTTGGGATTAATTTGATTTAAGTCTCGGCAATTACTTCATGTTGTCTGCCACGTGTATAATTTTTTCTTTCATCCTGACGTCTTGACAAGTGTAAATTTTCAAATTGAATCGTTGAACTAATAACTTCCTTTCCTGAAAAAGTAAATGTTGAAATGTTGTAAGAATAATAGCGGACTCAAGGCTCCATTCTCAAATGGGTGTTTTTCTGATGATTATTCTTTTTCTTG
>NW_025119758.1:0-1043 GCF_004010195.1 Chiloscyllium plagiosum
CTTCCAGCCCCTGGGGGTGTGTCCAGGCATTATTCACCATGACCGTACCCATCTGTTGCTGCCTGCAATCCTAACCACCAGTATCCCGAGATATATCAAAGTGAGTGCGGTTAGGACCACAGCCGATGTGAGAGGAGCCGAATTCGTTAATGACAGACGGTGGCAATGCCGTGGTATGGCCTGTTCCTTCATATTTATGTCAGTGTTGTCCCTGTCAATGTCCCCTCTATCTCAACAGCATTTGGGATGGAATCATGATAACCCATCCAAATACCTTTTTTAATGTAATCAGATACTTTCGACTTCAAAGATCCCCATCCAAACTTTGTCACTTGGGATAATTGGAATCCCTCGCACCAAGCCCAGTGTCCCACCGAAAGTATCCTTGCAGCTGTTACTAACCCAGCCCTTGGTGAGCTGCTGTAACTGACAGTGAGAGATGTTGGTGTGGGTGTTCTGGAACAAATATTTATGGTGTTTGTCACTAATCTGGGATGGGACTTTTCTTGAGCAGTGAGGACCGCTGCCTTCATTTCATCATGGATGCCCCTCCCTCACAGTTGTCCCTTACGGTGGGCTGAATGGCCTGGTGGACAAAGTCACATGGTGATTAATTTAGTTTGTTTGTCAGCATCCAGTCCGTGTATTACAGACTGTCGGTCTGTCTCATCCGAAAATGTATCTGGTTTTGAGACAGGATCAAACAGAGTGGTCTTTTTCATGCTGCCCACCAGCTGGGTGCCTGCAATGGCTGTTGTGTACGGAGTGAGACCATCCGCTGTCTGACACTGGGTAACCAGAGGATTCATGGAATCTGGGTCCGTCTGTGGGTCAGGGCTGGGAGCAAAAGGTGCAGTTACCTGGGAGCAAGGCAGTGGGAGTTCCCATCTGTGGGCGGGTGTGGATGTGTCAGGAAGGGGCCGGTCATTATCTCCCTGGGGAGGTAGAATCCCAAAGGCACACACGATTCCATTCTGGAAGGAGCCCTTGTTCCCTCGGGATTGTATTTGTTCCTAGCACCTCCTACTGGGGCCTGATGTGTG
>NW_025119759.1:0-1043 GCF_004010195.1 Chiloscyllium plagiosum
AGGCAGAGTTACCGGCAGCGATGGCAGACGCGGTAGTTCTGGCAGTGATCGCGGAGGCAGAGTTCCCAGCAACGATGGCAGATGCGGTAGATCTGGCAGTGATCGTGGACGCAGAGTTACCGGCAACGATTGCAGATGCAGCAGATCCGGCAGTGATCCCGGAGGCAGAGTTACCGGCAACGATTGCAGATGCGGTAGTTCTGGCAGTGATCGTGGTGGCAGAGTTACTGGCAACAATGGCAGATGCGGTAGTTCTGGCAGTGATCATGGAGGCGGACTTACTTGCGGTGTCCGCGGAGACCCTAGCTCTAGCAGTGATGGCAGAGGTGGAGGTACAGGCAGTGTTTGCAGAAGCGGTATGGTCAGTGGTGGCCGCAGTGAGCTTGGCAGTGGATAACAGTGTCCGATCAGTTCCAGAGGTCAAGGGAAGGGTCTGGAATTGTTGAGGAATCCCGGATTTGCAGGTAAGTACATGAGAGTTTGGTTTACTTACATTCCTTAATGTCCGATAAGTTGTAGAAAAAGCATTTGTTGAGTGTGTGGATCCTTCTCAGGATGAAGAATAGCAGAGGTCCATGGCAGGTCTGGGACAGTGTGGCACTGAGATGGGGCAGGGCTGACTGCAAGGAGAGTAGGTGACGGTGCATGGCTGCGAGCATGGAGCAGAGGATCCGGAGGGAGAACCATTTCTGGAGGCTTTCGATTTGCTGTAGGTAGAGGTTGTCCTGGTCAGATCCAAATTGTGATGCTCTGAACGTAGTCTGGAGTCCATGGGGGATGAGTTGATTGCGTAGGCAGATGATGAGGAAGGAGATGTGGCTGTAGTAGCGGGTCTGCTTCAGGACGTGGTTGAAGAGCTTCAGGGCAGAGGAGATGACCTGGGAGTGTGGTGTGAGAGAGAGACTCACTGAGATCCTTGTGGAGGGAAGAGGAGAACTTCTTCAAGGTCAGCATCCTTGGAACAGGCTTCGCAGTGAGGTTTTCAGCAACTAGGAGAAAGTGAGGACTGCAAATGCTGGAGAGTCAGAGTTGAAAAGTGTGGT
>NW_025119760.1:0-1043 GCF_004010195.1 Chiloscyllium plagiosum
AAGGACATTGCACTCACCAATTGCATCACAGCAACCACATCATCGCGCTCATCGTCATCTCCATTTCCAATGCATCACTCAATTTCTCTGACTCAACGCCTTTGAAAGTTGGGCTTTCTGATCTTGCACAGCATTAATTAAACCTTGAGTGGGGATATTGGTGAATTAACCGATGTTCAACTACATTGTTACTGGGAAATACATTTCAGCAATACCCTGCAGTATCCCATCACCCTTTGAAGATTATTAGAAATCTATCAATCTTAGTCTTGTGCAAAGTCAGTGTTGGTATCACCACAATCTCTCGGGACATTGAAGTTAAAATATTTCGCCGGATCTGAGCTCCCACATCTCAGTCACTGTTTGGCAAGTATTGTGAGTATGGTTCTGTTTGTGGGTTTGGAAAATTGAAAGGTTGCCTTGAGCAGCGTGTGCTTTCAGCTTCCCCTCCTGTGACGACACTAGGATATTTACTCTGCTGTTTTCGGGGACATTTCCTGAATGACTTTCCTTCCTGAAGGGTAAGAATTCAAACCTTATTTCGGCTTTGGAACAATGCAGTAGGTTAGCATGTATGTGAGTTTGAAGCCTGGCAGTCTTGCTCCTGAACCAAGTCGAAAGCTTAACTACCATCTCTGGACTGTAACCAAGCCCATTATCCATTCTGACACTGTGCTCGCGCGTGCTTGATGTTGGCATCCGGCAGAGTTGTGATCTAAACACGGACATGACCAATCGTACTCATGTTCACAAGTTGAATAACCAGGAAAGATAACCACCTTCACTGCTTCATTCCAATGATCCACTCTTTGTGCAACGGCAAGTTTTGTAACGAAAATACATTCATCCTCATGAAACTTCCATTCACTTTATGTCATTCATTTACTCAGCCATTCAATGGGATCTCCACTCATCTGATGAAGTTCCAATTGACTTTACTGATTTTGATCCATCACAGGTGATAAACTAATACTAATCACAACATCGTATTCCCTCTAATTTTCGAAGTTTGTGAGTTTACAAGAAATTGAATAAAATGAAAT
>NW_025119761.1:0-1043 GCF_004010195.1 Chiloscyllium plagiosum
GGTGAAATTCACTTTTTATGGCCAATTCTTATTCGGTTCTTTCTTTCTCTCTTTTCAGCATTGTCTGGGAAGTGATGGTGCACTAAGGCTGCAGTATGTTTGAAAGAGCAGATGGGATTGCCCTATTGTTAGTCGTGAGATTACTTTATAACTCATGCCCTCGGAATGTCTCACATTTAGCATTCATGTCTCCAGGACGAAAATGAAGGAAATGGGAGAAATCCAATAACATATCACATCGAAATTCATTGGAACGATTTTCCCATTGGCCAGAAAACCAAATAATGTCGAGTCGAGTTACCGTAGGACTTTGTTTCACAACAGCGATGAAATACCAGTCTCCATTCGGTTCCAGTAAAAACTCAACTTGCCTGGAACGTAAAGCAGCAGTAGACCTGCTTGCAATTTTCTGCGCAGGAGGTGAACACGATCATGACAGCAGACACTTCGAAAAATTCGGCATTTTCCCACACAACAGTTAATTCCCCGGGAAGCAAACCCATTTTTCTTTTGTTTTCAACATCAATAGAGTTGGGGTCGAAGCAGCATTTGAACAAGCTGCAGCATTGGAGTTGATCCGCAGAAACGGGATTCGAACCTAACGCCTCTGTCGAGACTGGAGCCTTAAATTGCTCGACCACACTAGCACGCTGCCAATTTTCTTGCACTACCAATTGTGCCCCTGAATAACAACAGATGCAAAGTCACGTGAAAAGGGTTCCATGATCCCTCTCCGACTCGCACAGCTGCTGGAATGTGCCCGGCTACAATGTCAATTTCGCAGCAGATAATGATAACCCATCAATCCAGACAAAAATCAATGATAAACTGAGTCTATCTTCTCAGACTCCTTTCAGCTACAAATGTATCTGTGAGTGCGTGAGAACATGTGATCGCTTATGATTTGGTCAAATTAACAAGAGCTGCTTGACATTACTGCAATTTCGATTCTTGCTTTGCTAAATGATTTCAACCATTGCTCGAAACAGGACAACTTTCACGTTTACACGGAACTCGGAACACACCGGACTACAGGGGAAATG
>NW_025119762.1:0-1043 GCF_004010195.1 Chiloscyllium plagiosum
TTACTACTTCCCTATAACTCTGATCTATGACCCAATGTTCCATGTTCTCTGATGGTTAGTTTCAGCAATGGATCTCATTTGGGCCAACGATTGTACAGTGATTCTGTATGGTCTGACTTGTTCCTTGTTCTGTCATATAAGCCCATCGAAGATCACCAAAAGCGATTTCAATATTTACTAACCACATTTTAAAAATAAACAATCGCAGACTTTGCACATAATAAATTGCAGACTCCGATATTGTGTCTCAAACAAAAGATAGAACAACTTAATAAGTACACAGTGCCTTCACTTGACGAGAAATTCAAATTGGTCAGTTGATTACTATTTTTCCTTAAAACTGAATGTTTTTTCTTATCATCCCTTCACAGAGAAACGACACACAGTCAAATAAAGACACTTACGGGACAATGTCAAGAAAACAACGAAGCTTGCTAGATTATTGAATAGAGTCATTCTGTACAGAAGCCTACCATTCAGTCCAACCACTTCATGCTGTCCCAGTTGCCAAATAAACTTACTCACAAGTGATTGCATTTGATGCTTTCCCATTCAATCTTTCCGACCGGTCTTCTCACAGAAATGACTTTTAAACGTCAGGAACGTGCATACATTTTTCCCCATAAGAAGATTCTCTGTGTAAAAACATTACCCCTCCTTTGCTTTACATAGCTTTCTCCTCAAACCTTAAACTTATGCCACCTAGTTTTGAAGTTCCCCAACCTAGTGAAAAAATACTTATTTTTCAATGGCCGACATCCCATGGAAACAAGTTCCAGCAAATCAAGTCTATTTGTTTTAATCAAAGCCTTCATTGGGTTGCTGCTAGGGAAGGGGGGATCTGTACATGAAGGACGAGTTGTACCTAGACTGGCACTAATGTCCTCGACAGGATAATATCTAAACCAGTTCGGTCGGTTATAACTTAGTTTGGCAGGTGAATGCAATCCAGCGCTACAGATCAGAAGAGAGAGTTGTTGCTGAACAGAAATAGAATACAAAGAATAAATACGGGGCACAGATAGGCGGTTTTGTGGGAACGA
>NW_025119763.1:0-1043 GCF_004010195.1 Chiloscyllium plagiosum
ATGCATAAATCCCCTGGACCAGCGTCGATATACCCAAAGATTCGAGGGGAAGTGAGGGAAGATATTGCTGTTTCGGCCATGATCTTTACTATCCACTAGAGTAGCACCAGGTGATTGACTTTGGCAAATGACTTGTTCCAGAATGGGAATAGGAATACCGCTGGGAATTACAAGCAAGTCAGTCTTACATCGTTGGTGGGCATACGATTGAAGAGGATTCTGAGGGGCAGTATTTATGGTTGTTCGTAAAAGCCTGGTTGGTGTCGAAATAGTCCCTATCCCTTTGTGATTCGAAAGGATTAACGTTGGAAAGGCGCAGCAGATCAGTCAGCATCCGAGGAGCAGTGAATTCGACTTTTCAGGCATAATTCCTTCATCAAGATTGTGGCACGGAAGGGTGATGACAGATCAATTGACGGAAGTGGGGTGAAGGTGAAGGTAACAGGGAAGGTAATGGGTAGGTGTAGCCGGGGGTGATAGTGAAAGATCGGAGCAGACATTGGCACACATAGACGGGAAGGAATAGGAGCAGGTGCAACAGGTCAAGAGGCCTGTGCCATGTTGAAGGGTTGGATCTGGGATGAGTTGGGGTAGGCGGTGAGGAAACTGCGATTTCGGCGTTGATGCGGTGTCACTCGAGGTTTCGAGGTCGATGATAAGGAGTTCTTCCTCCAAGCATCGTTGGCAAGTATTTGGCAAAGAAGGATGACCAGAATTGCGTGTGCTTTGCGCTGTGGGAGGGGGAGATGATGTGATCTTCCACAATGCGGTGGGGTTGTTTATTGCTTGCGTTCCAGAGATGTTCTTTGAAGCATTCCGCGAATTCGAGCATATCAGCCTCTTTCACTCCCCTCCACACAGTATCCCGCTTTGCACGAGCTTCAATTGTAGTTATCCCAAAAGAGAAGACAACATATCGATATCAACGGGCACAGCATATGAGGTATTCCCATGTGCTGGAAAAGCTTTGCTGCATGTGGAAGTATCCTTTAGGGCCTTGGATAGAGGTGAGGGGGCTGGTATGGCCGCAGCATTTATATCTC
>NW_025119764.1:0-1043 GCF_004010195.1 Chiloscyllium plagiosum
CCTCCCTCAGTACTGACCCTCCGACAGTGCGGCAGTCCCTCAGTACTGACGCTCTGACAGTGCGGCCTCCCTCAGTACTGACCCTCTGACAGTGCGGTGCTCCCTCAGCACTGACCCTCCAACATTGCGGTTCTCCCTCAGTACTGACCCTCCAACAATGTGGCACTCCCTCAGCACTGACCCTCCGACAGTGCGGCGATCCGTCCGCACCCACCCTCCAACAGTGTGCCCACTCTCTCAGCACTGACCCTCCAACAGTGTGGCGCTCCCTCAGCACTGACCCACCGACAGTGCAGCCCTCCCTCAGTACTGGCCCTCCGACAGTGTGCCCACTCCCTCAGCACTGACCCTCCAACAATGTGGCACTCCCTCAGCACTGACCCTCCAACAGTGCGGCGCTCCCTCCGCACCCACCCTCCAACAGTGTGCCCACTCCCTCAGCACTGACCCTCCAACAGTGTGGCCCTCCCTCAGACTGACCCTCCGACAGAGCCCACTCCCTCAGCACTGACCCTCCGACAGTGCAGCCCTCCCTCAGCACTGACCCTCCGACAGTGGGCCCACTCCCTCAGCACTGACCCTCCGACAGTGCGGCGCTCCCTCAGCACTGACCCTCCGACAGTGCAGCCCTCCCTCAGCACTGACCCTCCGACAGTGCGGCACTCCCTCAACACTGACCCTCCGACAGTGCGGCGCTCCCTCCGCACTGACCCTCCAACAGTGTGGCACTCCCTCAGCACTGACCCTCCGACAGTGCAGCGCTCCCTCAGTACAGAACCTTCGACAGTGCTGCACTCCCTCAGCACTGACCCTCCGAAAGTGTGGCGCTCCCTCAGTACTGACCCTCTGAAAGTGTGGCGCTCCCTCAGTACTGACCCTCCGACAGTGCAGCGCTCCCTCAGCACTGACCCTCTGACAGTGCGCCACTCACTCAACACTGACCCTCCGACAGTGCAGCGCTCCCTCAGCACTGACCCTCTGACAGTGCGGCACTCCCCCAGCACTGACCGTCCGACAGTGCGGCGCTCCCTCAGTACTGACCC
>NW_025119765.1:0-1043 GCF_004010195.1 Chiloscyllium plagiosum
CAATGGTGCAATACCTTAACAGGGATGACAGTGTGGAACAATGGCGGGTATTTCTGTGTATCGTGCAGACGTTGCAGGATCAGTTCATTCCAAAAAGGAAGAAAGGTCCTAAGAGGAGGCATGGGTTGCCGTGGCTGACGAGGGAAGTTAAGAAACATATAAAGTTAAAAGAGAAAAAGTATAACATAGCAAAGATAAGTGGGAAAACGGAGGACTGGGAAGGTTTTAAAGAACAACAGAGGATTACTAAGAAGGAAATACGCAGAGAGAAAATTAGGTACGAAGGTAAACTGATCAATAATATAAAAGAGGATAGTAAAAGCTTTTTTAGGTATGTGAACGGCAAAAAATTGATTCAAACTAAAATTGGGTCCTTGAAGACAGAAAGAGGGTAATATATTACGGGGAACAAAGAAATGGCAGAAGAATTGAATTGGTACTTCAGCTCTTTGTTCACTGGGGAAGACACAAGCAATCTCCCTGAGGTAACAGTGGCTGAAGGACCTGAACTGAAGCGAATTTATGTTTGCCAGTAATTGGTGTTGAAGAGACTGTTAGGTCTGAAAGTTGAAAAGTCCCCTGGGCTTGATGGTCTACATCCCAGGGTACTGAAGGAGGTGGCTCGAGAAATCGTGGATGTGTTGGTGATTATTTTCCAGAGTTCGACAGATTCGGGATTAGTTCCTGTGGATTGGAGGGTGGCTAGTGTGAGACCACTTTTTAAGAAAGGTGGGAGAGAGAAAACAGAAAATTATAGACCAGTTAGTCTGACCTCAGTGGTGGGAAAGATGCTGGAGTCTATTATAAAGGATGAAATTACGACACATCTGGATAGTAGTAACAGGACAGGTCAGAGTCAGTATGGATTTATGAAGGGGAAATCATGCTTGACTGATCTTCTGGAATTTTTTGAGGATGTAACTCTGAAGATGGACGAGGGAGATCCAGTAGATGTAGTCTACCTGGACTTTCAGAATGCATTTGATAAAGTCCCACATAGAAAGTTAGTAAGCAAAATTAGGGCGCATGGTATTGAGGGCAAA
>NW_025119766.1:0-1043 GCF_004010195.1 Chiloscyllium plagiosum
TTGTGGAGGGTTGTGTGTGTGTTTCTGTGTACACCTGCTTAATGACAGGAAACAAATTGGTTGTCAATGCTTGTGTGAACGTGTGCGTGTGTGTTTCTGTGTATGTTTAATGGCTGAATACAGGGTGGTGCTGAAGATATGTCCTTATGTTTCTGTATATATCTGTTTAATTGCCGGAGACAGAGTGGTGGAGGAGGGTGGTATGTGTGTGTGTTTGTGTGTCTATATGTTCAATTGCAGGAGACAGTGTGGTTTTGGAGGAATGGGTGTGCGTGTTTCTGTGTATATATGTATAATGATGGGAGATTGGGTGGTGGTGGTGGAGGGTTGTCTGTATGTTTCTGTATATATCTATTAAATTGCTTAATGACAGGAAACAAATTGCTGTTCAAGGGTTATGTGTGCGCGTGTGTATGTGTGCCTGTGTTTGTGTGTGTTTCTGTGTATGTCTGTTCAATGGCAGGAGACAGAGTATTGGTGTCGAGATGTGTGTTTCTATTTATATCTGTTTAATCACCGGAGAGTGTGTGATTTGGGAGGATTGTGTGTGTGTATGTGTATGTTTATGTGCTTATCTGATTAATGGCAGCAAACAGGATGGTGGTGGTGGTGGGTTCTGTATGTGTGTGTATTTCTGTGTATATTTGCTCAATGGCACGAGAACAGTATGGTGGTGGAGGGTTGTGTTTGTGTGTGTTTCTGTGTATATTTGTTTAATGCCAGGAGACAGAGTGTTCGTGTAGGATTGTCTGTGCGGGTTTTTTTGTGTCAGTCTGTTAAATGGTAGTTGATAAGGTGGTGGTGCATGGTTGTGTGCGTTTTTCTGTATATATCTGCTTAATGACAGGAGACAGACTGGTGTTCGTGGAGGGTTGTGTGTATGTGTGTTTCTGTGTATCTGTTAAATGGCAGGAGACAGGGCGATGCTGAAGCTATGTATGTATATTTCTATGTATATCTGTTTATTTGCAGGAGACAGGGTGTTGGATGAGGATGGTGTGTGTGTGTTTCTGTGTATGTATGTTTAATTTCAGGAGACAGGC
>NW_025119767.1:0-1043 GCF_004010195.1 Chiloscyllium plagiosum
ACTGGTGGGGACAGGTTTGTCACTGTGTAACAGTAGGGTACACTATTGGTGGGGACAGGTCTGAAACTGTATAACACAGCGGTACAGTACTGTTGGGGACATGACTGTCGCTCTATAACGCTGGGGCACAGTTCTAGTGGGTACAGGTCTGTCACTGTATAACACTTGGGTACAGTACTGGTGGGGACAGGTCTGTCATTGTGTAACACTGGGGTACAGTACTGGTGGGGACAGGTCTGTCATTGTGTAACTCTGGGGCACAGTACTGTTGGGGAAAGGTCTGTATCTGTATAACACTGGGGTACAGTACTGGTGGGGACAGGTCTGTCACTGTATAACACTAGTGTACAGTACTGGTGAGGACAGGTCTGTCATTGTGTAACACTGGTGCACAGAACTGTTGGGGAAAGGTCTGTATCTGTATAACACTGGGGTACAGTACTGATGGGGACAGGTCTGTCACTGCATAATACTGGGGTACAATACTGGTGAGGACAGGTCTGTCATTGTGTAACACTGGGGCACCGAACTGTTGGGGAAAGGTCTGTATCTGTAAAAAACTGGGGTACAGTACTGATGGGGACAGGTCTATGACTGTATAACACTGGGGTACAATACTGGTGTGGACAGGTCTGTCACTGTGTAACACTTGGGTACAGTACTGTTGGGGACATGACTGTCCCTCTAAAACACTGGGGCACAGTACTAGTGGGTACAGGTCTGTCACTGTATAACACAGGGGTACAGTACTGGTGGGGACAGGTCTGTCCCTGTATAACACTGGGGTCCAGTACTGGTGGGGACAGGTCTGTCACTGTATAACACTGGGGTACAGTACTGGTGTGGACAGGTCTGTCACTGTATAACACTGGGGTACAGTACATGCAGGGATAGATCTGTCAGTGTATAACAGTGGGGTACACTACTGGTGGGGACAGGTCTGTCGCTGTATAACACTGGGGTACAGTACTGTTGGGGACAGGTCTGTCAGTGTATAACACTGGGATACTGTACTGGTGGGGACAGGTCTGTCACTGTATAAC
>NW_025119768.1:0-1043 GCF_004010195.1 Chiloscyllium plagiosum
TTTCTATGTAGAGCATGCGCAGTGTCGCATTGAACATGTGTGAGAGAGAATGACATGGAGCTGCTTTCTCCTGCAGCGGCTGCGATCGGCTTCAGAGAGCGGCGCTCAGAGCCGGTGTGTGGGAGCCTCGATGGGGGAAAGGAGCGGAGAGAATTCACAAGTCCTGGATACACGTTAAAAATAACTCGAAAAAGACCGTCCAGGCCCGGGTAAGGACGCGGCGGTCTCTGATCAGGGAAGCGGCCCAGGGTCACGGCCGCCATTTATTTGAGGGAAGAGGGAAGGGTCACGGCCGCCATTTATTTGAGGGAAGAGGGAGCGCGGGCCTCAGGGCCGCCATCTTGAGAAGGTCAAGGTGCAGGAGGGCTGGGCTCTCGGGGTCTGTAGAACAACCAGAGGAAAGGGAAGACCCATTGTTACTGATTAATCCCACGGACACAGCGTCACTGGGCGGTCCCGCAGGAATATCCTCCCTCAGTCCTGCTGGGATGGTTCACCCAGTCAGAATCAGCAGCTCTCCTCCTCTCTCAGCTCCCCTTCTGTCCATCCTGCAGCATCTGTCCCCTGGGACATTGAGCTGCCTGTCCTGTCCCTCCCTCAGCTGTGTTTCTGTAATACCTGTGATATCCCAGTCCCATTTTAGATTACTTCACTAAAGACAGGAATGCACCCGAAGGATTTTTGTTAACATCAGCAATTGTTTAATACTCATTTACAGGTTTTTAATTACATCGTTTTTGAAGCATTTACTTCACATTCCATCATTTGCAATGGTGGGATTTGAACCTGTGTCCAGAGAGCACTTGCTGAGTTTCTGGATAAATTGTCACACAATAGTGCCACTAGGCTATCACTTCGCCTGCTCACAGTTTGTATATCCCAGTGCAACATGAATCAAAACCCTTTCTTCCTGCACAATTGTTTGACCCGGCACTTTGGTGGTGTGACTCAGTCCCTCTCCATGTGGTATCCCTGACTGTGTGGGTCTATTTGCTGCCTCTGTCACCGTGTCTCACCTTTGAAGCTACTCCAGATCATGAGCC
>NW_025119769.1:0-1043 GCF_004010195.1 Chiloscyllium plagiosum
TCAAGGGGGGCAACTAGGGACGGGGCAAGGAAAACATGAACTGCGGCGGGTGATGAGGCACAGGAGCAGAAATTAGGCCATTCAACCCGTCAGGTCTGGTCTGCCAGACGTTTCTCAGTCCCATTCTCCCAGTGACCCTTGACAACAAAGATGGCCGCTCACCACCCACCTCCTCAATGGGGGGGGGGCAACTAGGGACAGGCAGCAATGTGCACATCCCACAAGTCAACCGAAGGAACCCCAGCTCATTGCTGTGGGTCTGGATTCACGCGTAGACAACACATTGCCTTCCCAAAAGGACATCAGTCAACCAGTGTGGGTAGATCTACTTTAACAGCAACTCCGTCGTCACGCCCGGGAGCAGCTGCCCATTTCAAAGCTCTCTTAATGACTTGGCCTTTTCTCTGGCACTCGGGATTCATTGCTTATAAATGTCACAGCCAGACGGTAGGAGGCCTGCAGGTGCTGGAGATCAGAGTTGAGGGTGTGGTGCTGGGAAAGCGCAGCGGGGCCGGCCGTGACCGAGGGAGTGGGAGAGTCGACGTTTTCGGGCCGGAGCCTGGGATACGTTGCCAGGGTCCTACAAGACCCACGAGGCCGCTATTTCATTCGTGAGAGAGACCGACTGGCGGCGAGTTTAAGCTGAGGGTCTCGACACCTCCCGGGGGGGGGGGGAGAGTTTCTCACATTTTCAAGTGAGCTTTGCCAACGTCGAAGTAGAGAAAGGTTCGGCTGTCTGTGAGCCGTGTCTGATCACAAAGGAGACAGAGGGAAACTCATTATGCCTGGAGAGGCGATAATGGCAGCAATCTGTCTGGTAAAGTTTTGACGCAATTGTACAGGGGCCTCGGTGAGACCATACCTGGAGTATTGTGTGCAGTTGTGGTCTCCCACTGACCTCTCTCTCTCTCTCTCTCTCTCTCTCCTTATCTCAGTCTCATCCCTATTCTTTCTCGATCTGCGTATGTCTCAGTCGCCCTCATCCTCTCTCTCTCTCTCTCCTAATTCCTGAGTCTTCCCCATTCTGTCTGTCTCTCTTTTGC
>NW_025119770.1:0-1043 GCF_004010195.1 Chiloscyllium plagiosum
CATCCTCACTGCTTTCTGAGGAGAGCGGGGTACGAGGTACCTCCCCCACTATAACTAGGATCTGGCCCTTTGGCTTTAAGGCCTCACATCTGAGAGCCACCATCTTCACTTGTTCCTGTTTCTCATAATAATGTAACATTCCGTCATTCCTGGAATAAAACAGAACAAAATGTAAATTTGGTTTTACTTGAAATAAGAATAATTTGAGATTCACTCGACATAATTATAGAGGTGAAAAGTCTACTGTCAGTATTTAAGTGAAATTAACGTGATCATATTGTGAAAATTATCCCGGAAATCAACAACCATAAATGAGCTCAATAATATGTGATTATTTGTACCAGTTCTTGCATTGAAAATTCAATGTTATTCAATGCTTGTCAACTGTTAGACCATGCATTGTAATCAGGGCATAAACTAACGGAAGGATATCAGAAAAAAAACAGACTTTAATTTTAGCTTCACTGCAATAATGAACCGAAACAATATTTGGACATATGATTGAACTGAAAACTTTGTTATAGAGTGTCCATATTGACATGAAAAAATATTTTAGTTTGCAAGTTGTTCTGCACTAGGAATAATTTGAAATAAATTGTGATTATTAATTGAACATCTAAAATATATTTTCAAAAGAATAATCAGATATTTTTGGAGGAAATTAGGATAGGAAACAAATATGTATACCTTGATATGACTAGTTTAAAATGTTTAGAAGTTGACCCGGATTATTTGATTGAGAGAAGCTGCATGAGTGTAAAGATTAATTGGCCTTTTTCGTTGCATTGTTGGTTTTACTAGAATCTGTTGTATTCTAAACTCTTGTTGTGTGCAATGGACTGTCGCTAATCGCTTAATTTATCTGAGAGACTCTTATCAGGTTTCCTTTGTCTGTAAATCAGGGGGCCAGTGAGCAATACGCCGGCTTTTCTTAGGGCAAGCAAAAATTCATTTCAAAGGAAAGAAGTGGCAGATCACACTGAGAATGGTTTCCAGCACACACCATCAGAAGGGAACGGTTTTTCCAAAGAATTCCAATCTCT
>NW_025119771.1:0-1043 GCF_004010195.1 Chiloscyllium plagiosum
CCCCTTGTCTGATATAATCCAGCCCCACAGTCAAGGACGCCAATCTCCCCCTGTCTGATATAAACCAGCCCCACAGTCACTGACACCAATCTCCCCCTTTCTGACATTAACCAGGCCCATTGTCACTGACGCCAATCTCGCCCTTGTCGGATATAAACCAGACCCACAGTCACTGACACCAATCTCTCGCTGTCTGATATAAACCAGACCCACAGTCACTGACACCAATTTCCCCTTGTCTTATAGGAACCAGCCACACAGTCGCTGACACCAATCTCCCCTTGTCTGATATAAAGCAGACCCACCGTCCCTGACACCAATCTCCCACTGTCTGATATCAACCAACCCCACAGTCACTGACACCAATCTACCCCTTGTCTGATATAAACCAGCCCCAAAGTCACTGACACCATTCTCCCCCTGTCTGATATCAACCAGCCCCACAGTCACTGACATCAATCTCACCCTGTCTGATATAAACCAGACCCACTGTCACTGACAACAATCTCCCCTTGACTGATATAAACCATACCCACAGTCACTGACACTAATCTCCCCCTGTCTGATATAAACCATACCCACAGTCCCTGACAACAATCTCGCCCGTCTGATATACTCCAGACCCACAGTCACTGAAACCATTCTCTCGGTCTTTTATGAACCAGCGCCACCGTCACTGACACCAATCTCCCGCTGTCTGATATAAACCATACCCACAGTCATTGAGGCCAATCTCATCCTGCCTGATATAAAGCAGCTCCCCAGTCACTGACACCAATCTTAAACTTTTTTTGATATAAACCAGACTCACAATCACTGACACCAATCTCCCCCTGACTGATATAAACCAGCCCCACAGTCACTGACACCAATCTCACCCTGTCTGAGATAAACCAGATCCACAGTCACTGACACCAATCTACCCCTGTCTAATATAAACCACACCCACAGTCACTGACACCAATCTCCCCCTGTCTGACATAAACCAGTCCCACAGTCACTGACACCAATTTCCTCCTGTCTGATATAATCTAGCCCCATAG
>NW_025119772.1:0-1043 GCF_004010195.1 Chiloscyllium plagiosum
GTTCACGAGAGGCACTTCCCCTGGGGTCTCTTGTACTTGAATCATCGTCATCTCCCTTCTCTCTTCTGGTATGCTCGGCGTAATGACCTCGCAGAAGCTCCTGTCCAGAAAATTCTCATTCTCTCGGATGAGCCTGAGATCACCTAGTTCTTTCTTCAGTGCTGCAACACGCTTCTTCAGAAGCTGAATGTGTACACATTTTCCACAGCTATGGGAGCCAGAGACATCATCAGTGTCCCTGACCTCCCACAACATGCACGCAGCATATTAAATCAGCTTGGCAGTCAGGTCTGCACCCTCTTCAACTGTGGCATAATCTCCTCACTCAGCCTCTTTGCCGAAGACTCTTGAGCCAACGATTTGCACATTTCTCACCAGACACTTCTCTCAACCCCCTTTTTTTTGCTGCGAGTCTGTGGACTCTTAATTAGGTTAGAGGAGGCCCTACTGTGTAGGACCTAGAACACACCTAATTACATAGAACTCACTAACCTTCCCAACAGCCTCTGTGCTCCGACCTTACTTCCGCCCAGCTCCCGCCGCTCTCTGCTACAAATTCCACCTCTAAAGAGTGAGGTGAAGAATTAAAATAGGAAGTGATGGGAATCTCACATCATACCTGTAGACTGAATGGAGGTGTTTGTGGAATAAAGGGTTAACTAAACCTTTCTGATTTAAGAATGGCATGTAAGCATGTGAATAGGAGCATGTATATATTATCATGTCAGATCACGTAGAACTTGAGTTTGAGTTTGTAGGGTTCCAGAAGAAGTCCTCTCCTGCCTTTTCTTTCTGTAAGGTTACTTTTAACAAAGTCTGTTAATGTTCACTCACCTGAATGTAGAACTAATCTTATAACAGACTGGCTCTAGTGCCCAGATCCACAGCACTGGAGGCTAAGCTGCAGGGAGTGTCTGATGTGAAGCCCAGCAACAGAACACTTTGGTCAGTTAATGATGATGCCAGCCTAGAAATCTCCCCCTAATGGGAGAAAAGGTAAAAGAGAAACACAGCAGAAATAGGGTCAAATCTGCAATAGTGTG
>NW_025119773.1:0-1043 GCF_004010195.1 Chiloscyllium plagiosum
GAGTGTTGGTAACTGTTAACAACTGAATTGGAGACACCTGAGGACACAGAGAAGAGGAGCATTGAAGCTGCAGCGGTAATATCCACAACAACCTAATCCTGTTCAAATACAGACATGGAATCAGAGACTGGAGAATCACAACATTTTAAATATTTTTGTTCAAAATTGTCTGGATAAACCCAGCAACCAGATTCATCTTAGTGATGGGAAAGCTTCTAATGAACTGTAATCTCAGCCTCAAGCAACAATACTGGGAGATTATATGGACTAACTTTATTGCTGACTAAAAAATCTAATGCGCAACCTGTTTACCTAAATCCGCTGATGAAGGCATATAATTCTGAATCTTTAGTTTTCTTGGATATTTAAGCCGGTTTAGAAACGTAGAAAATAGGAGCAGGAGGAGGCCATGCAATCTTTCGAGCTTGCTCTGCCATTCATCACGATCATGGCTGATTGTCCAACTCAATAGCCTAATCATGCTTTCTCCCCATAACATTCGATCCCATTTGCCTCAAGTGCTATATCAAGCTGCCTCTTTAATTGTAGTTGAAAGTGCTTGCTTGAAGTGTCTTAATTTGTCCTTACGTTCAATTGAAGCTGAGAAACAAACATGGAGTCCAAACTCTGTCCAAATTCTGAGCAAGTTGACAATTTAAGTTCACGAGAAAAGAAAGTGTCAGTCAAAAAGTAAGTTTGATCCAATGTACGACCATGTTATGCTTCAGCATGTGTTCAGTCTCTTTCTGAACCTGTGCCAACCTTCAAAGTTTAAGTCTGTATGATGTTGCTTGATTGGAACAGCATTTCCTCAATCAATATTATGTGTAGTAAGATTAGTAATTCCCAGATTATTCCCCTATATCTCCCCATGTGATTATACCAACTCTTTCAGGTCATTTCGATTTTCATCTGGAAGGTAACTCAGCAGTTTATCCCAGTTTTCCAGAACGTCCTCATTGTTCAATTTAATTTTCGGAATGTCTAATTCACAATCATCTTGATTAGCCTTTGAACAAAATACATCTCTTCAAGCCACAGAA
>NW_025119774.1:0-1043 GCF_004010195.1 Chiloscyllium plagiosum
GACACACACTCACAAATATGCTCACACTCACTCCATAACACATGCTCACAAATACGCTCACACTCATTCCCTGACACACACTCACATGTACGCTCACACTCACTCCGTGACGCACACTGACAAATACGCTCAAACTCACTCCCTGGCACACACTCACAAATGCACTCACACTCATTCCCTGACACACAATCAGCAATACGCTCACAATTACTCCCTGACACACACTCACAAATACTCTCACACTCACTCCCTGACACACATTCACAAATACGCTCACAATCACTCACTGACACACACTCACAAACATGCACACACTTAACCCTGACACACACTCACAAATACATTCACTCACTCCCTGATACAGACTCACAAATATGCTCACACTCACTCCGTGACACACATTCACAAATATGCTCACACTCACTCCCTGACACACACTCACAAATATGCTCAAACTCACTCCCTGACACACACTCACAAATACGCTCACACTCACTCCTTGACACACACTCACAAAATCGCTCACACTCATTCCCTGACACACACTCACAACTAAGCTCACACTCACTCCCTGACACATGCTCACAAATATGCTCACAGTCATTCCCTGACGCATGCTCACAAATATGCTCTCCCTCACTCCCTGACCCACACTCACAAGTATACTCACACTCACTCCCTGACACACACTGACAAATACTCTCACATTCACTCCCTGATACATGCTCACTAATACGCTCACACTCACTCCCTGACACACACCCACAAATATGCTCACACTCACTCCCTGATCACACTCACAAATATGCTCACACTCACACCATGACACATGCTCAAAAAAACGCTCACACTAATTCCCTGACACACACTCACAAATATGCTCACACTCACTCCCTGATCACACTCACAAATATGCTCACACTCACTCCATGACACATGCTCACAAATACGCTCACACTCACTCCCTGACACACACTGACAAATACGCTCAAACTCACTCCCTGACACACACTCACAAATACGCTCACACTCATTCCCTGACA
>NW_025119775.1:0-1043 GCF_004010195.1 Chiloscyllium plagiosum
CTGTGTGACTGTGTCTGTGTACCCGTATCTGTGCGCCTGTTTAAGTGTGACAGTGTCTTTGTGACAGTGTCTGTGTGCCCGTATCTGTGTGACAGTGTCTATTTGACAGTGTCGGCGTGACGGTATCTGTGTGACAGTTTCTGTGTGCCCATGGCTGTGTGACAGTCTCAATGTGCCCGTGTCTGTGTGACAGTATCTGTGTGCCTGTGACTGTGTGACAGTGTCTATGTGCCCGTGACTGTGTGACTGTGTCTGTGTGCCAGTGTCTGTGTGCCCGTGTCTGTGTGCCCATGTCTATGTGTCCGTGTCTGTGTGTGTCTGTGTGCCCATGTCTGTGTGCCCATGTCTGTGTGACAGTGTCTGTGTGACAATGTCGGTGTGACAGCGTGTGTGTGACAGTGTATGTGTGCCCATGCCTGAGTGCCTGTCTCTGTTTGTCCGTATCTGTGTGACAGTGTCGATGTGAGAGTGTCTATGTGCCCGTGTCTGTGTGACAGTGTCTGTGTGTCCGTGTCTGTGTGTCTGTGTCTATGTGCGAGTGTCTGCATGACAATTCTGTGTGACAGTGTCTATGTGCCCGTGTCTGTGTGACAGTGCCTGTGCGCCCGTGTCTGTGTGACAGTGTCTGTGTGTCTGTGTCTATGTGACCGTGTCTTTGTGTCAGTGTCTGTGTGCCCGTGTCTGTGTGATAGTGCCTGTGTGACAGTGTGTGAGTGACAGTGTCTGTGTGCTCGTGTCTATGTGACAGTGTCTGTGTGACAGTGTGTGTGTGACAGTGTCTGTGTGCCCGTGTCTGTGTGACAGTATCTATGTGCCTGTATGTATGTCACAGTGTCTGTGTGACAGTGTCAATGTGCCCATGGCTGTGTGACAGTATCTGTGTGCCTGTGACTGTGTGACAGTGTCTATGTGCCCATGACTGTGTGACTGTGTCTGTGTGCCCATATCTGAGCGCCTGTTTAAGTGTGACAGTGTCTTTCTGACAGTGTCTATGTGACAGTGTCTGTGTAACAGTGTATGTGTTCTCGTGTCTATGTGACAGT
>NW_025119776.1:0-1043 GCF_004010195.1 Chiloscyllium plagiosum
TTGTGAGAGTGTGAGGGTGAGGAAGAGTGTGGGGGAATCAGCATGACTGTGGGTCAATGTGCAGCGTTGTAAACGTGACAGTGTGGAGAGTGCGGGGTCAATGTGCAGCGTTGTAAACGTGACAGTGTGGAGAGTGCGGATGAGTGAGTTTGATAGTGGGTGAGTGTGAAGTGCAGTGAGTGTGACGTGGATGAGATAGTGGGGGTATATGCACGGGAGTGAGCAGCACATTGGTTGATGAAGCGTGAAATTAAGGGTGACGTTCGGAGATCATTTGGGATACTGGTGAGGGAGCACAGTAGTGAGCGTAATAGTGGGGGATTGAGTGAGGAAATGAGTGTGATGGTGCAGGGGCGTGAGGGCGGTTGGGTCAGGGTTCTTATCTCTGAGTGAGTTTGAGGGGTTCATGGTGACAGTGACGGAGCGAGTGTGAGTTGGCCAGGGTGACAACGTGAGTCTGAGTTGGCAGGATGACTTTGAGGGTTTGACTGGGAAGCAGCCAGGATGGCGGGGCGGACTGGGTGTGATAGGGTTTGTGTGACAGAGTGAATGTGTGAGGTCAGGGTGATGGTGACGAAGTGAGTGTGAGGTGGTCAAGGATACAGTGATGGAGTGAATGTGAAGTAGTCGGGTGACAGTGAGGGATGGAGTGTGAAGTGGTCAGGATGAGGGGAATGGAGTGAGTGTTAGGGGTCAGGGTGATGGAGGGAGTCTGATGGGGACAGGTAGAGTGTGACAGACTGAGTGTAAGGAGGTCAGGATGAAAGTGATGGAGTGCATGCGAGTGGGTCAGGTTGGCAGTTACAGAATGTGTGCGCGTCCGATGGTGTCAGGGTGATGGAGACAGAGTGAGAGTCAGCGAGTGAGGGTGAAAATGACTGAGTAAGTGTGATAAGTTTAGATGACGATGACAGAGTGAGAGAGAGGCGTTCAGGGTAATGGTAACACAGTGATACTGAGGGGTTCAGGGTGACAGTGACGGAGTGTGACTGAGGGCGTCAGCATCATGATGATGGAGTGAGTGTGAGGTGGTCAGAGTGATG
>NW_025119777.1:0-1043 GCF_004010195.1 Chiloscyllium plagiosum
TGATCTTTACTCCGTGTAAAGCCATGACCTTTAGTCTGTGTAAAGCCATGACCTTTACTCTGTGTAAACCCATGACCTTTACTACGCGTAAAACCATGACCTTTACTCTGTGTAAAACCATGACATTTACTCCGTGTTAAACCATGACCTTTACTCCGTGTTAAACCATGACATTTACTCCGTGTTAAACCATGACATTTACTCCATGTAAAACTATCACTTTTACTCCGTGTAAAGCCATGACCTTTACTCTGTGTAAAGCCATGATCTTTACTCCGTGTAAAGCCATGACGTTTACTCCGTGTAAAACCATGACCTTTACTCCTTCTAAAGCCATGACCTTTACTCCGTGTAAAGCCATGATCTATACTCCGTGAAAACCATGACCTTTACTCCGTGTAAAACCATGACCTTTACTGCGTGTAAAGCCATGAGATTTACTCCGTGTAAAGCCATGACCTTTACTCCGTGTAAAACCATGACCTTTACTCCGTGCAAAACCATGACCTTTACTCCGTGTAAACCCACGATCTTTACTCCGTGTAAAACCCTGACCTTTACTACCTTTGAAGCCATGATCTTTACTCCGTGTAAAGCCATGATCTTTGCTCTGTGTAAACCCATGACGTTTACTACGCGTAAAACCATGACCTTTACCACGCGTAAAACCATGACCTTTACTCCGTGTAAAACCATGACCTTTACTCCGTGTAAAACTATCACCTTTACTCCGTGTAAAGCCATGACCTTTATTCCGTGTAAACCCATGACCTTTACTCCGTGAAAACCATGACCTTTACTCCGTGTAAAGCCATAAGATTTACTCCGTGTAAAGCCATGACCTTTACTCCGTGTAAAACCATGACCTTTACTCCGTGTAAACCCACGATCTTTACTCCGTGTAAAGCCACGATCTTTACTCCGTGTAAAGCCATGATCTTTGCTCTGTGTAAACCCATGACCTTTACTCCGTGTAAACCCATGACCTTTACTACGCGTAAAACCATGGCCTTTACTCCGTGTTAAACCATGATCTTTACTCC
>NW_025119778.1:0-1043 GCF_004010195.1 Chiloscyllium plagiosum
ACCAATCGAATATTGAATATTCTTGCCAAATACCATCAAAATTTGCCTTCCTCCAACTTTGTACAACTTGCAAAAAAAAAACTCTTGGCCAAATGAACCACAGCACATTCACCCATCTCTTCAGTCAATAGGTATAGTATGCAAAGTGTAAAAGCAATTAGATTCTATTTGCATGTTCCTTTGCTTCGGACCCATTTGATGACGACAATCTCGTGGCTGGTTCCAGACTCTTCTCGAGACGAGACATTTATGCAGCATTTAATGTGAGTGTTTCATTAAATAAAGTCTACTATTTTTTTTAATGACAGAAATAGGATTTTGTGTGCAATGCTGCTTCAGAAGCATGTACTTCATCTGAGGAAATACTTTCGTGCTGATCACTCCACTGGAAGCGTTACCTTCCCGCACAATATCAGCGACAAGGTCCACTTTACTCAAAGACAAAAACCAGCTGACATCTTGCAAGTGGACAACCTGACAGTGAAGCATTTCTTCCCCACTGCTCCTGATAATGTGACAGTCTGTATACTCTGAAGTCTGGTTCGCTTGCATTTAAATTAAAGACTTTAAATGTTGCATCATTGAAACAAATTTAAGTTCCAGTCATGAGCAATAGCTCAACACGATCTGATCATGGAATCCAGGGGAAGGTAAAAATTGTTGTTAATTAAAGGAAGACGTGTCTAAAGCTGATGTTGGATGGGAGGGGCGAATTATAGTCAGTGGCAGTGTCCCAACCCATGCTCCAGAGATGTATGTTAACATCTCCGAAGAGGTTGATTAGAAAAAAAGGTTAGTTTTTCTAAAAATCCATATAAAAAGCTGACGTTAAACCCTGCTTCTGGGGATTCGGAACACTTTCGAATTCAGTAAAGCACGTTTAATCAAAATAATGCATTAAGAGGAGAATAACAACATGAAAATAAGCTAGTGAGAGACAAAAACAAGTGTTTTTACAGCTTTCTCAAGATAAGCTAAAAGGTAATCATAAAAGTCAGATATGCACCGAAAAGTGGCAGAGGCAAGGAAACCTGCAATTGTGA
>NW_025119779.1:0-1043 GCF_004010195.1 Chiloscyllium plagiosum
CCCAAATCTCTGGCGCTGTGAGGCAGCAGTGCTCACCACTGTGCTACCGTGCCGCCCTTTAGAAGGAGGGTCGACAGGGCCGTGTTTTCCGTTTGCTTTTCCAATACTTGAGCTAGGGCGGGATGCTGTGCCCAATTTTAGCCATGACGACGCCGGAGAAATTCGATATAATTGAATGTCTTTCTTGTATATTATTTTAGAATCTCTACGGTGTAGAAACAGGCCATAGTTGAACAATTTTCTGCATTGCCAGATAGATGTCAGAGTTGGAGCAGGATAGAAACAGTTTCCCCTGGAACACGGCTTGTTGTGCTACACATGTCTTTCGTCCTATTTAAGTAATTGGGTCAGGGACCATTGCCTTTGTCGTATCTACTGGGTTCAGCCGTTCCTGCACGTCACGTTCTGCCAATCGAATTGTTTGACGACTGCCATCTGGCAATCGACGTGGGGAGGAAGGCATGGGGATGGTGCAGATGCTACATACTTCGCTTTTAAATTGATATGCAAAGCTGTTCCATTAATTCGGATGGGGATATGTTTGGAGCCGTATCCTCCAGTGAGTTGTTCAATAGTCCACCATCATTTAGATATGACGTGGGGGGACTGCACGGCATGGATTATATGTGATGCTCTTGGGATTATTTTGCCCTCTCTTTAGTACGTTCCTTGTGCTGTTTGAAATGCAAGCAGTCAAGTCTGATACGTTCAACGACTAGTCCTCAGTCTGAGGTACACATGGTTCTGAAAATAACATGTTCACCCACACACATCACTGAATCATAAATCGGTTTTAAGGAACTGTTAGACTGAGGGATTGCCCCAGGAAAAAGAAACGTACACAATTTTTTGAACACAATTCTGCTTCCGCTGCTGTTGTGGCCTGTAGAATTACATTAATGTCAGGAAAATACCATTCAAAGTTTGGAGAACAAGATGATTAGAAGTACGTAAGTAGGATTTTTCACTTGGAAAGAGATTGATGCTACAAATAATTAGTCATTGAAGAGAAGTGATGTCTTTCAGTCTTAGACTGATCCAGT
>NW_025119780.1:0-1043 GCF_004010195.1 Chiloscyllium plagiosum
CAGCATGTTGATTTCCTGGAGCCATGGTGCGAAATAAATGGGCCCACCGGGTTACTGTGCGCCGGCCCAGGTTGGACCAGCGCCCCCGCCCAGTCCTAGTTCAACTTCAACATTCCAGGGAAAAACAGGTGCTGCTGGAGACGTCCAGAGTCTTGGGGAAGGATTCTCATGCCATGATATACAAGGGTTCCAGGATAATGTTCTTCCAGGACTTCACTCCAGCTATGGTCCGCAAGAGCAAGGCATTTGATGAGGCGAAGAAGCATCTTAGGGATATAAATATTCAATATTATATGTGCTGCAGTCATGTAGTATCTGTATATAACTTTGGATCACCGGAAAAAAAAACAAAATAATTCCTGGATGCTCTCAATAGACAGCAGGACTTGAACTGTATGGATAATGACTTTATTTTGCCCCCCCTTCTGTTTTTCCTCCTCCTTTCTTCCTCTTTCTCTTCTCCATCTTTCCTTGGTGAGGGGGCGTTGGGTGGGGGTCCCCTTTCTTATACTTTCTATGGACTCTTATTTGGAGCTCGTGGGTTTATGTGATTATTAGGGGACGTTTCTGAGAGTTTTTTTTTTAAAATTTGGTTGCTTATTACTTGCTGGGATTGTAATTTTGTAATTTTATATATTTTCATCTTTTGTTGTTTTGCTAAGTGTATCTCGATGATGGTGTGTGTGTGTTTGGTGGGGGGGGAGGTTTGCTCCCAACCTTTTAACGTCTGCCTTATAAGATATTGGAATATATTTACTCTTCTTTGTAATGCCTGGGCCGAGGGCATGGTTGTGGCTGGGAGATGTTATGGCGGGATTTTTGGAAGCTAGTAGTGCCCCTTGTGAACAAGGGGGAAATTCTTCTTTTAAATGTGTTTTATGCTATTTGTTTTTAGGAGTAGTTCTCAGTTGTTTTGATTTTGCTGTTCAAAGAATTTTTTTACGTGTGAATCAGTTTTGGTTTTTCTTCAATGACTTTTGGGTGGAGCTCTTCCTCCTGGGGTGTCTCGTGCTTGTTTGGACAATCATGGCTAGCCGTTTGTT
>NW_025119781.1:0-1044 GCF_004010195.1 Chiloscyllium plagiosum
ATCTTAGGGACAGGTACTTATGTACAAATCTTAAATACAAAAGAGGAATAAAAGGAAAAGTAGTAGTATTACTTACAGTATCTAAAAATAAGTTCAAAGTAAGATAGTTATAACATAGTCAAAGCATTGTCATTATAGTCAGATCAGTATTATATTGCAGCAGCTCAGCGGGCACGTGGTCTGACCGTCCCCACCAGGCCCCAGTCCAACAACATTTCTGCTCCACTCCAAGTCTCCAGTCCACTACGCACCAACTACACTAAAGTAAGTAGCGCTGCTCCAGAACTCACTTTTTGTCTGCAGGACCTGTTTCTTCTGCACTACTCCAGGGCTTGATACTCTCACGTTGCTCTGGTACTTGTTTCCCCTTGCTGCTCTGCGACACGTTTCCCTCACACTGCTCTGCGACACATTCCCCCTCATGCTGCTCTGAGACATGTTTCCCCACGCGCTACTCTGGGACTCCTTTCCCCATGCTCTGTTCAGGGACTGCTTCATTGGATGCTTCAGGATCGCTAAAAAGATAGATAGAAAGAAAAAGAACAGGAGAAGCAAAGGTGCTCCAGGTAGAGCATCCTATCTACTGCCATCTTACCAGCTGATACAGCTATAGAGTCAGGCAGCATGGAAACAGACCCTTTGGTCCATCTAGTCCATGTTGAACAAGCTAAACAGGTCCCAACTGGCCTATATCCCTCCAAACCTTTCCTATTCATGTATCTATCCAAATGTCTTTTCAACATTGTAAACACACCTGTATTCACCACTTCCTCAGGAAGTTCATTCCACATGTGACCCACCCTCTCTGTAAAAAATTTCCCTCATATGTCTTTTTTAAATCTCTCTCCTCTCACCTTAAAAAAATGCCCCCAAGTCTTGAAATTCCCCATCTTTGGAAAAAAAAACAACTACCATTAACTCATATGTCTTTTTTAAATCTCTCTCCTCTCACCTTAAAAAAAGTGCCCCCAAGTCTTGAAATTCCCCATCTTTGGAAAAAAAAACAACTACCATTAACTCTGTATGTACCTCTCGTTATTTTCA
>NW_025119782.1:0-1044 GCF_004010195.1 Chiloscyllium plagiosum
ACCTCAGAAAGTGCTCCCTTAATAACTCAGAAAGTGCTTCCGCAATACCTCAGATAGTACGACCTCAATACCTCAGAAAGTGCTCGCTCACTACCTCAGATATTTCTCCCACAATGCCTCAGATACTGCTCCCTCAATACCTCAGAAAGTTCTCCCTCAATACCTCAGAAAGTGCTTCTTCAATACCTCAGAAAGTGCTCCCTCAGTATCTCAGATATTTCTCCCACAATGCCTCAGATACTGCTCCCTCAATACCTCTGAACTTGCTCCTCAGTACCTCAGATAGTTCTCCCTCAGTACCTCAGAAAGTGCTTCCTCAATACCTCAGAAAGTGCTCCCTCAATACTTCAGAAAGTGGTCATTCAGTACCTCAGTTAGTTCTCCCTCAGTACCTCAGATAGTACTCGCTCAGAACCTCAGATAGTGCTTCCTCAGTACGTCAGAAAGTGCTCCCTCAATACCTCAGAAACTGCTCCCTCAGTACCTCAGATAGTTCTCCCTCAGTACCTCAGATAGTGCGCCCTTAATACCTCAGAAAGTCCTCCCTAAATACCTCAGTAAGTGCTCCTTCCGTACCTCAGATAATGCTCCCTCAATGTCTCAGATAGTGCGCCCTTAATACGTCAGAAAGTGCTCCCTCAGTACCTCAGATAGTTCACCATCAGTACCTCAGATAGTTCTGCCTCCGTACCTCAGAGAGTGCTTCCTGAATACCTCAGAACTTGTGCCCTCAGTACCTGAGATAGTGCTCCCTCAATACATCAGTAAGTGCTCCCTCAGTACCTCAGAAAGTGCTTCCTGAATACCTCAAAAAGTGCTCCATCAATACCACAGATAGTTCTCGCTCAGTACCTCAGAGAGTGCTTCCTCAATACCTCAGAAAGTGCTCCCTCAGTACTACAGATAGTGCATCCTCAATACCACAGAAAGTGCTACATCAGTACCTCAGAAAGTGCTCCCTCAATGCCTCAGAAAGTGCTCCCTCGATACCTCAGAAAGTGCTTCTTCAAGACCTCAGAAAGTGCTCCCTCAGTACTTCAGATA
>NW_025119783.1:0-1044 GCF_004010195.1 Chiloscyllium plagiosum
GCTGGGGCCCTGACAGATATCTTTGGAGCATCTTTAACAAAGGTGAGGTGCCAGAGGACTGGAGAGTTGCTTATGTTGTCCCCTTGTACAAGAAGGGTAGTTGGCATATTCCAGGTAACTACAAGCCAGTGGGCCTGACATCAGTGGTGGGAAAGTTGTTGGAGAGGGTACTGAGGGAGAGAATCTATTTATATTTGGAAAAGAACGGGCTTATCGGCTCATGGTATTGAGTGAGGGAGATCATGCCTTACCAACTTAATAGAGTTCTTTGAGGAAGTGATCAAGTTGATAGATGAAGGAAGGGCTATAGATGTCATATACATGGAATTTAGTAAGGCGTTTGATTAGATTTCACTTTCTCCATTAGTTTACCATGGGAAGTCACATGGTGTACAGGGTGTTCTAGCTAGGTGGATAAAGAACTGGTTGAGCAACAGGAGTCAGAGAGTAGTTTCTCGAAGGGAGTTTCTCGAAATGGAGAAAGGCGACCAGTGGTGTTCCACAGGGATCAGTGCTGAGGCCACTGTTGTTTATGATAACATCAATGATCTGGAAGAGGGCATCGTTGGTCTGATCAGTAAGTTTGCAGATGACACGAAAATTGGTGGAGTAGCAGAAAGCACAGGGGACGGTCAAAAAATACAGGAGAATATAGATAGACTGGAGAGTTGGGTGGTGAAGTGGCAGATGGAGTTCAATCTGGGCAAATGTGAGGTGTTGCATTTTGAGAAGACTAAATCTCGAGCGAATTATATTGCAAATAGAAGAGACTTGGGAAAAGTTGATGCGCAGAGAGATCTGGGAGTTCAGGTCCATTTTACCCTGAAGGTGGCTGCACTGATGGATAGGGTGGACAAGGAGGCATATGGTATGCTTGCCTTCATCAGACAGGGTCTTGAGTATAAGAGCTGGCAGGTCATGTTAAAATTGTACAGGACTTTGCTTCAGCCGCATTTGGAATACTGTGTACAGTTTTAGTCGCCACGTAACCAAAAGAACATGGATGCTTTCGAGAGGGTGCCGAGAAGGTTTACGAGGATGTTG
>NW_025119784.1:0-1044 GCF_004010195.1 Chiloscyllium plagiosum
AAGTGGAGGTTAAATTGATTTTTTTTTCTCTGTGAAGATCTGTATTTTTCTAAAGATCAGAAAGTGATTTTGAACATTGTGTTTTAAACAGCAAGAAGTTGTGTGATGTTAGCTAGATGACCAGCAAGATACCTGGCGAGATAATTGCTCAGGTGTTTGCTGGCTTGTGTTTTAAGAACATCAGAAAGAGAGACAGAGGAACAAGAAGTAGGCTTTTGGAGCAGGGAAGAGGCCATCTCTAAGTGGTCAGGGTTGGGGACTATCCCTGAGTTGCTTTGAAGTAAATGAGAAGAAAGTTTTGACACAAAATGCTGTGGAGGTGTCAAAGATATCAGCCTCTTAGCTAGCTGAAGACATGGTGGTTCAGTGGGAAATGCAAGATTTAGGGGTGGAATGCTCAAAGGGCCAAATGGCCTGCTTCCACACTGTAGGGATTCTACAACAAAAGGTTGAGGAAATCCATGTTTAGTAACAACCAAGCCCAGGGACAGACATTGACTGATGAAATAGTATTTAATGAATGCACTGAGATTCATCAAAAGGAAGCTGATCACAGATATGGCAGCTGTGCAAGAGATGAACTTTCACTAACATTTCAGTGACTGTATGAGTATTTCTGGGATAAACAGGAAAAATCTTTCTTTCTGATGGTTGAAATCAGACCAATACACAAAGGTTTTACCTCGTGTAGTTGTATTTTGCGTTGTATAATAAATGTGTTTGTTCACAGATTCAATGGGGAGCATTTTGGGAACAGAGATCATAATTCCATAGGTTTTGAGAGTTATGGATAAGGATAACACTGGTCCTCAAATGAAAGCACTAACCTGGGGGAAGGCTAACCACAAACGTTAGGCAGGAATTGAATTGGGGGGTGGCTGTTTCAAGGTAAATCCACATCTGACATGGGAGTCTTTCAAAGGCTAATTGATCAGAGTTCAGGACTGGCATGTTCCTGCAAGGATGAAAGATAAGGAGGCAAGATTTGGGAACCATGGATGACAAGAGATATTGAATGTTCAAAGTTTGGGTGAAGATTTGTAG
>NW_025119785.1:0-1044 GCF_004010195.1 Chiloscyllium plagiosum
AATACCAAATTTTACCGTGAAACTGCTAAAATTCTACCCTGTGGAATATATGCCCTGAAATTTCCCCGGTCTTTGCTAAAATTAATATTAAAGGGGTCGTGCTCTGACCTTGAATCTCTGGCTGGGAACAATGCTCTGGGAATGTATGTCAGAAATCTGCACAAACGCTCTGCATAAATTACCAACTGTTTAAATTAATAGCCGGATTGTCATGCACAACACATTGCTGAATCTTTTGTTTTTCGCTCCAGGTGGGAGTCTCTTTCCAACTGGAGCACAAGGTCTGAAAATGACAGTGAATGTTTACTGCTGCTGCTGTGGATTTCATAACACAGAATTTAGTATGAGGAACGATAGACACACATTTGTATAGCACCTTTCACAACCGCAGGGCACTGAAGCACTTTATACCTAAATATGTAGTTTTGAAGTATGGTCATTGTTGGCATGCAGGAAACTGAATGACCAATTTGAGTATAGCAAACTCCCACAAAAATAATATGATAATAATTGAGAGAGGTGAAGATCCAAAGTCAGGTGGTCAGTATCACCAAGAAGAATAGGAGTGGTGAGGGCACCTATACAGGCACTCATCATTGTTAACAGACATGGAAGAGGTGAAAGAGAAGCAGGCACACCAGTGGTGGAGTTGTGAAGGAATGGGAGGCAGCAGCAGTGTGGCGAAAAGGAACACTGAGTATGGGGAGGTCTGAGAAATTGACAAATCAGTGGTGCAGGTTTGTGGGGCTGGGGATTGGCAGCATTGAGGTGTAAATGAGCAATGTCTGTGGAGAGATTCCCAGAAACAGACTGACTAGTGCGAGAGATGTGTCAGGCTGGGGAGCAGCAGCAGTGGTGAACCGGCAATGGAGGTATTTGGGATGGGCAAGCAACAGCAGTGGTGAACTGGCAATGGGGATGAGTGGGACTGCAAAGCAACAGCAGCGTGGACAGGTGATAGGGGTGTGTGGGACTGGGGAGCAACAGCAGTGGTGGACCGGCGAAAGGGGGTATGTGGGACTGGGGAGCAACAGCAGTGTGGAC
>NW_025119786.1:0-1044 GCF_004010195.1 Chiloscyllium plagiosum
AAAACGGGTAAGGGAACCCTCTGGCCCCCAATCTCGGTCTTCGGCCGCGCTCCCACCCATGGTAGGGGCGCAGCGGGTGTAACTTAACAGAAGCTACTTTAAAGTAAAGCTAGCAGGCGTGCTAAGGGATGTTGCTGGCACTGGCTTATTAATCTCCCAGTCGGGGAGCCCACTCCCTGTAAATCGAACCCTAGCCCCGCGGGTCAACCTGGGCAGGGGGGGGATAGTTACAGACGGGGCGCGTGTCGATTCCCGAGCGCGCAACCCCGGGTTTCCGTGAGTCTCTCTCTCACCGCCTGACGTTCAGCGGCCGTGTGTACCCCACAAACACTGGGTGTGAACCAGGGCCCGAGTGCAAGGGGGGGGGCATGAAGTCAGACCTAACCGTGCCTGATCCTACAGAGGCCAATACCTCGGACCGCGAGGTCAATGGGCAGAGCGTATAACCGCCGGTTGGCCCAAAGGCCCCGCGTCTCGGGCTGGTTTGGAGGACTTCCCTTCTTGTAGCGCGCGTAGACCTCCCAGCCTCTACCGCGTACGCAAGGAAGGCGCTAAAACTGGGCTCAACGTACAATGGGGTCCCCTAACTCCCACTGCAGAGGTCAACCAGGAAGGCTTGTTTGGTCGGTTTTTAAACAGGGGGGTCAATCTGTCGGGGTCTCGTACCTAAAGTCGTCAGTCCCACGTTACAAAGGATCACTCACACACACACACTTTTAAAGAGTACTCTACCGTTACACGACTGCTGGACTCACTCTGTCCACAGGTTCAGATAACGGCCGGCAGTGAAGTCCCTTGCGGGGCACTGGGAGACTTCTATGCGAGAAGTAAAAGAGTAAAGATACTCACCCAATGCCGTCGCAGGAATCCAGCAGCCGTCGTTAACCAGGACGAAGCCCCCAATTGTTAGCGCGGATTAAGTGATATCAGTCCGAGCCCAGAGTGCGGTTCAACAATTGGGAATGTTTATTACTGCAGTAACGCCGGCGGAGATCAGCTGAGGTCCGAATCTCGGCTGCTCTGCTGTTCCCGCGCACAGCTTCA
>NW_025119787.1:0-1044 GCF_004010195.1 Chiloscyllium plagiosum
GTGTTCCACATTCACTCTCTAATTTGAACATGGTCTGTGTTCCACCTTCACTGTTTAATTTGAATTTGGATAGTGTTCCACATTCACTGTTTAATTTAAACATTGTCTGTGTTCCACATTCACTATCTAATTTGAACATGGACTGTGTTCCACATTCACTGTTTAGTTTGAACATGGACTGTGTTCCACATTCACCGTTTAGTTTGAACATGGACTGTTTTCCACATTCACTCTCTAATTTGAACCTGGACTGTGTTCCACTTTCATTGTCTAATTTGAACATGGACTGTGTTCCACATTCACTGTCCAATTTGAACATTGTCTGTGTTCCACACTCACTGTCTAATTTGAACATGGACTGTGTTCCACACTCACTGTCTAATTTGAACATGGACTGTGTTCCACATTCATTGTCTAATTTGAACATGGACTGTGTTCCACATTCACTGTTTCGTTTGAACATGGACTGTTTTCCACATTCACTGTCTAATTTGAACCTGGACTGTGTTCCACATTCGCTGTTTAATTTGAACATGGACTGTGTTCCACATTCACTGTCTAATTTGAACCTGGACTGTGTTCCACATTCACTGTTTAATTTGAACATTGTCTGTGTTCCACATTCACTGTCTAATTTGAACCTGGACTGTGTTCCACATTCGCTGTTTAATTTGAACATTGTCTGTGTTCCACATTCACTGTCTAATTTGAACATGGACTGTGTTCCATATTCACTGTCCAATTTGAACATGGACTGTATTCCACATTCACTGTCTAATTTGAACATGGACTGTGTTCCACATTCACAGTCTAATTCGAACATGGTCTGTGTTCCACATTCACTGTTTAATTTGAACTTGGAGTGTGTTCCACATTCACTTTTTAATTTGAACATGGACTGTGTTCCACATTCACTGTCTAATTTGAACCTGGACTGTGTTCCACATTCATTGTCTAATTTGAACATGGACTGTGTTCCACATTCACTGTTTAGTTTTAACATGGACTGTGTTCCACATTCACTGTCTAATTTGAACATGGACT
>NW_025119788.1:0-1044 GCF_004010195.1 Chiloscyllium plagiosum
AAGTGACCTTACAAACATCACCTTAACTCATTGTTTGAGGACTCTGATAGGCCAATTCCTCCCATATCAACAGGCCACATTTGAGGAACATGACCCAATGGCCAATCATAATACAGAATCTGCAGTGTTGGAAAATGATTTAAAGAGGAACAATGGGATGAGAAATTGGAGCCAGAACAGAAACCTAAAGGAAAGGAAGTTTAAAGCTCTACTTCCAAGGTATGGAAGGAAGACCTAAAGAGTACAGGGGCAATGGGGGCTCCCAGAGCAGGATAGGAATCCTACGATTGTGGCAAAAAGGGGGAAAGTAAGTGCAAAACCAGTGTCCCCAGGAACACTTTCCCAGTAAATGGAGAAAAGAAAGAAGACAAGTTTGACTTCTGAAAGGTAGAGGAGCAGTAGCTCTTGCTGAACAGTAGCTGACCTCAGAGTGTAGATGGGAAAGTTCCAAACCCAGAGTGAGGAGAGAAACTCTCCAACTGCTTTGTCTCTGATCACAGTGTCAAGGGCCCACGCTCGCCCTGTGCCAGATGAATGGAGAAGACCCTAAGTCCACACATATGCAGCCAGGGAAAAGGGCCATATCCAAAAGCCACTGTTGGTGATCTATTCATCAAATGCATTGGGATAATCTCTTTCTAGTGGACATTAATACCAACTGGAGGAGTTCACAGGTGACTTGGTAATGGAGCTGTACCAAAACCTTTCAGTCAGATACTCAGTGGGGATGTATATGAGTAACACGGGAGGAGCTGACTCAGCGTGTTCAACGCAGATTGTTTCACTGCTTGACAGTGGGCTTAGTTTCTGGGGAGATGTGGTGGAAAAACTGGGGATTGTGACAATATTCCATCTGGGGGAGAGATGGGATTGGTGGAGGCATGGGATTTGTTGGAACACTTAGCAAAATGAGTTTGAGGCTGACTGACAGGCTGCAATGCTTGGTCCACAGAGACCCAGGCATCAGCCATCCAGGAAATGAGGGAACCTGGGATGTATTAGGCAGGTGGGATGGTTGTCAGAAATGAGGTCAAATGTGGAAAG
>NW_025119789.1:0-1044 GCF_004010195.1 Chiloscyllium plagiosum
CCGAATTTATTTGGACAGAAGTTAGAACAAATAATGGAGAAATTTAGCAGCCCCAAGGGGACTACTCTGTTGCAGTATATAGACGACCTCTTAGTATCAGGAATAAGAAGAGAAAGAGTAGTTGTGCAGGATAGGTGACTCTGCGACCCCCCATCAGGCACTCTGCTTCCCTTCCCAAGAACAAAGACACGGAGGAGTTCGTCCAAAACTATTTATTCAATTCTGCAGAACCGGGTGTTACCTCAATGGCTTCCCACGAGGCACACACACAGATTGGAATCCCCGCACGTTATATACATGTAGGAGTGGGCTGGGCCTTCTACTGTCTCAGCCAATGAGTGTTAAAGTTCCCCACTGTCCTCCTGATGAATGAGATTATTTGGTTATTCACCCAGCCAATCAGTGTTCGAGTTCCCCACTTCTCCCTTATATGGATGATGACGTACAGCCTTGGTTGTGGGCGGTCCCTCAGCCACGAGGAAAGCTGTTTCCATTGTTCCATTCATGAAAATCTCGGGGAGTGTCTGCTCGTTCTTACTACAAGGTAGAGAAGACTAAAATGGTGGCTTTGTACTTACTATGTGCTTACTACAACAGTTAATGATTTAAAAATTACACCACCCCCTACAAATCCCCCGTGTCTTTTCTTACGGTTTGTAATTTTTAAACTGGGAGTTTCTTCTCCAGGGCGCCCAATAACTCCCGAGCTTGTTTATCAAGCTGCCCGTCTCTAATGCTACCCCCGCCCAAGAGGGATTCAGACTGTTCTATCTCGAGGTTCATCCTTTCGACCTGCCCATAAGGTACATCCCTCTTCGTAAGGGCGGTTTCGATCAGTCGTTGAGTTAATCCCCTGGCGCAGGGAATGATGCAACACCCGAGGGCAGTTATACCCCTGCCACCACTATACATGAGACGAGAAAGGAAACGACCACCCCCTTCCATTTACCGAACCAAGCTTCCAACCAACCCGTGAGGCCAGAATCGATGCCCGAGTTTTCAGCGAATTTATCCGCCAATGTGGTGAGCCCATCCAGGGCGCGG
>NW_025119790.1:0-1044 GCF_004010195.1 Chiloscyllium plagiosum
CCCGGTGACGAGCGCGGTGATTAAACCCTGTCCAGGTGACGAGCGCGGTGATTAAACCCGGTCCATGTGACGAGCGCGGTGATTAAACCCTGTCCCAGTGACGAGCGCGGTGATTAAACCCTGTCCCAGTGACGGTGATTAAACGCTGTCCCTGTAATGGTGATTAAATGCTGTCCCGGTAACGGTGATTAAACGCTGTCCCGGTAACTAGCACCGTGAGAAAACGTTATCCCGGTGATGACCGCTGTGAGTAAACACTGCCCCGGTGACAAGCGCGGTGATTAAACACTGTCCCAGTGACGAGGGCGAAGATTAAACACGACCCCGGTGACGAGGGTGGTGATTAAACGCCGTCCCAGTGGCGAGCACCATGAGTAAACGGTCCCGGTGACAAGCACGGTGATTAAACCCTGTCCCGGCGACAAGGGCGATGATTAAACACCATCCCGTTGATGAGCCCGGTGATTAAACGCCGTCCCGGTGACGAGCGCGGTGATTAAACCCTGTCCCGGTGACGAGCGCGGTGATTAAACCCGGTCCCGGTGAGAAGGGCGATGATTAAACAACATCCCGGTGATGGCGGCGGTGATAAATCCCGGTCCCGGTGACGAGCGCGGTGATTAAACTCGGTCCCGGTGACGAGCGCGGTGATTAAACCTGTCCCGGTGATGAGCGTGGTGATTAAACCCTGTCCCGGTGACGAGCGCGGTGATTAAACCATGTCCCGGTGACGGGCGCGGTGATTAAACCCTGCCTCGGTGACGTGCGTGGTGATTAAATCCTGTCCCGGTGACGAGCGCGGTGATTAAACCCTGTCCCGGTGACGAGCGCGGTGATTAAACCCTGTCCCGGTGACGAGCGCGGTGATTAAACACTGTCCCGGTGACGTACATGGTGATTAAACGCTGTCCCGGTGACGAGCGCGGTGATTAAACCCTGTCCCGGTGATAAGCACGGAGATTAAACACTGTCCCGGTGACGAGCACGGTGATTAACCCCGGTCCCGGTGACGTACACGGTGATTAAACCCTGTCCCGGTGACGA
>NW_025119791.1:0-1044 GCF_004010195.1 Chiloscyllium plagiosum
TGGAGAGGTATTTTAGGAGAATTGTGTGGTAGATGGAGATGTGTGTAGATTGAAACGGAGAAAAAAAACAATTTACTTCTGTCATCATGTTGGATGTGATTTGGATAAGAGTCATTTCAAAAATATGGCAAATCGCAAACTTGATTGGAAGGATTCACGTAGAATTTGGGAAATATGAGCACAGATTTGAGGCAACAAGATGTTATATGAAAATTAGCAGGCACTGATGTTAAAGGACAGATTTGAGATGGTCCAGGGAGTCCCTTGTGGGCTCAGACCTGTAAGCCTCTCTTCGTTTGTCCCGGCAATTGTACTCTTTTGAGTCTGGAATAAAAACCTCTTCCAGACAGTTTAGTTTAATTTTAGTCTTCCCCTTTATTTACCAATAGCATCACTGTTACAACATAACACTGGTACCTATTAGCCAGGCTAGCTAAGGTTCTAAAACCTTAGGAGAGTAGCGACCAGCTCTGCCTTGAAGAGCCCTCGCAGGTTACTGTCACCAACAGGGTTCCTTTATACAAACTTTTACAAAAACACTGCATTTAATTAGATTTATTTTTTTCTTTTTTTTTCTTTTTTTTCTCTTTTTTTTAATTAGATTTAAGCACTTAATTAGACAGACAACATTGGACAGGCAATAATTCGTAAGGAAGAAAAGTTAATTGACAGGTTTGTGTGTGCCTAATTGATCACTCCTACAGGCCTGGAGCCATTCATCAGGTGGGAAAAACAGATTCAGCCGAGTCAGGTGCCTGTTGGTGAGACAAGTCCCTACTATAAGGAGGCACCAGTCTAAGCGGGAGAAGTTGTAAGGTAACCTTGCATTGCTCGCATGTCAGGTATCATGTTTTACAAAATGGCTTCTTAGTGAGGAGGGCAAACTGACCGTAAAAAATGGCTTCCTCATAGTTTGTGTCAGAATCTCTTCAATGTTAGGGTGAGAATAATTTTTAAGCTAGGAGCAGACTCTTGCTTTTTATCTTAAGAAAAGAATAATTCTGAACCTGGGGCTGAATTGTTACTGTAAGGTTGTATTTTAAA
>NW_025119792.1:0-1044 GCF_004010195.1 Chiloscyllium plagiosum
GTGGGAGGTGAGTTAATGCGTTCAGCCAGACGGTGATGGAGTTGGTTAGTGCAGGTGTCCCAGAAATGTTCCTGAAATGATCCGCAAGTTGGCGTTCTGTCTCCCCAGTGTAGAAGAGACCACATTGGATGCAACATATGCAGTCGCTGGCCTATGTGGCAGTACAGACAAATTTTTGATGGATGTGGGAGGATCCTTTCGGGCCTTGGATGGAGATGAGGCGGGAGATGTGGGTGCAGGGTTTGCATTTCTTGCAATGACAGTGAATGTGCCAGGAGGGTAGGGTAGGGTTGGTGAGTGGCATGGGTCTGACAAGGGAGTCACAGAGAGGATGGTCTCTGCGAAATGCAGATAGGTGTGCGGAGGGAAATATATCCCTGGTGGTGAGGTCTGATTGCAGGTGGTGGCAATGGTGGAGGATGATGCGATGTGTCCAAAAGTTGGTGGGATAGAATATGGGTCAGGGAGGTTTCCGTCCTTGTTGCTGTTGGTGGGGTTCAAGGGCGGAGATATAGGAAGTGGAGGAGATACGCTGGAAGGCACCGTCGTCCATGTAGGAGCGGAAATTGTGGTCTTTGAAGAATGAGGCCATCTGGGCTATTCTACAGTGGAATTGGTCCTCCTGGGAGCAAGTGTGGCAGAGATGGAGGAATTGGGAGTAAGGCATTGCATTTTTACAGGAGGCAGGGTGGGAAGAGGTGTAGTCCAGGTAGCTGTGGGAGTCCGTGGGTTTGTAGTTGATGTCTGTGTTGAGTTGGTCATGTATTTTAGTGAAAAGGAAGTTTAAGTGAGAGTCCTAAACTGACAGCTTTCTCTCAGTGATTTTTTATTCCATGTTTTTCCTGGTGAATGTGGTGATCGAGCCACTACCAGAGGCAGCGCAACGATAGGTGGAGAGATAAGTCAAATTTCGAATATCTTTTGATTAGATCACATGAGAGTCACGAATGTGTCACGTGGTCTTGGTATGCTGATGTAAGTGTGCAGAGGTGAAGTAATAAATATGAGTGGATGCTTGGTTTAAAAATAAGATTACATTGAAGA
>NW_025119793.1:0-1044 GCF_004010195.1 Chiloscyllium plagiosum
CAGAATTAATATTTTGGGTCTGCTGACCCTTTCGGAAACATTAACTCTGATTTCACCCCACAGATGCTGCCAGACCTGTTGAGCTTTTCCAGCGACTTCTGTTTTTATAGCATCCTAGTAAACAACTTCTGCACCTCCTCCCTGTAATTTGGCAACTAGAATTGAACCAAAGTCTTATAAAGCTGCAACATGATATCCTGACTCTTGTACTCAATTTCCCACCCAATAAAGACAAGCATACCATACACTTTCTTTACCACCCCATCTACTTGTGTGGCCACTTTCAGGGAGCTACAGACCTGAATCCCAAGATCCTTCTGTACATCACTGCTGTTCAGGGTCCTGCCATTAACAGTGTAATTTTCCTTAATATTTGAACTCCCAAAGTGCAGCACCTCACAGTTACCCAGATTAAACTCCATCTGCCATTTCTCTGCCGTATCCTTTGACAAACTTCTATATTATCCATAATTCTACTGATCTTTGTATCATCTGCTAACTTACTAACCTATCCTTCTACATTTTCATCCAAGTCATTTATATATATCATAGACAGCTGAGGTCCCAGTATGCATCCCCGTGCTAGTCAGAGACCTCCAGCTAGAAAAACATCCTACTGCCATACCCTCTGCCTGTGCTGGGCAAACCAATTCTGAATCCAAGCAGCCAAGTCACTATATATGTCAGCTATGGACCTCCAGCCAGAAAAACATCCTACTGCCACTACCCTCTGCCTGTGCTGGGCAAACCAATTCTGAATCCAAGCAGCCAAGTCACTATATATGTCAGCTATGTTCTGATTTAGAATGGCAGAAGAACCAGTTTGAGAGATTAAATGGCCTACTTTTCGCTAATACAGACATAATGTGTTAAATTAAACAATTTCTGTGAAGATTACAGGCAGAAAATTGGAGGGGAAGATCAAAATTAAAAGGTGAATGAATGATATACTTTCACAAGATGATCACTGCCCTTCTACCTACTAGAGAAGGTGGAAAACTTGATGTACTGTTGGGGAACAAGGTAGGGCAGGTGACTGAGGTG
>NW_025119794.1:0-1044 GCF_004010195.1 Chiloscyllium plagiosum
CATTGAGCCTGCTCCGCCATTCAATGATGGCTGCTACACTTCTGAACCCCATTCTCCCACTTTCTATCTGTAACCCTTGATCCACTTTGCAATCAAGGACCAATCTGTCTCACTCTTAAATATACTCAATGACCTTGCCTCAACAGCCTTCTGTAGCAGTGAATTCCATAGATTCACCACTTTCTGGCTGAAGAGGTTCCTCCTTACCGTTGTTCTAAAAGCTCTCCTCTTTACTCTGTACCCTCGGGTCCTAGTCTCTGGTACCATTGGAAATTAATTTCCAATATCCACTCTGTCCAGGTCATTCAGTATTCTGTAAGTTTCAATTAGATCTCCTGGTATCTTTCTGAACTCTATCATATATAGATCCAGAGTCTTCAGATGTACTTCATATGTTAAGCTTTTCACTCCTGGGACTATTCTCGTGAATCTCCTTAGAAAATGCTTCAAGGCCAGTACATCCTTCCTGAGATATGGGAACCAAATCTGTGCACATTAATCTAGATGTGCCCTGACCAAAGCCTTATAGAGTTTCAGAAGTACATCCCTGCATTTATATCCAAGTCCTTTTGAAATAAATCCCATAATTGTATTTGTCTTCATAACTACTGACAACCTGCAAGTTTACCTTTCGAGACTCCTGGACTAGAACTCCCTCGGCATTTTGCACTTCAGACTTCTGAACTTGCTCGCTATTTAGAAAATAATCCATGCCTGTATTCTTCCTTGCAAAGTGCATGATGTCACACTTTCCCACGTTTTACTCCATCTGCCACTTCTTTGCTCACTCCCCCAACCTGTGCAAATGCTTCAGCAGGAGAAAGTGAGTACTGCAGATGCTGGAGATCAGAGGCAAAACGTGTGGGGCTACAAATGCACAACCAGCCAGGCAGCATTCGAGGAGCTGGAGATTCGACATTTCAGGCATAAAGTCTTCATGAGGAATGAGAGGGGTGGGTTGAACTGGGCTGAAATATAAATGAGAGGGGCTGGGGCTGGTAGAAAGTTAGTTTGAAATGCGATAGCTAGATGAAGGTGGGTGGT
>NW_025119795.1:0-1044 GCF_004010195.1 Chiloscyllium plagiosum
GTTAAAGTGCGTCTGCTTTAATGCAAGGAATGTTCGAAATAAGAGTAACGAACCTAGAGCATGGATCAGTACTTGGGGTAATCATGTCGTGGCCATAACGGAGACGTAGGTTTCACAGGGGCAGGGATGGCTGCTTGATGTTCCAGGGTTTAGAACGTTTAAAAATGCTTTGGGGTAGCACGGTGGCAAAAGGCTCGCACTGCTACCTCACAGCGCCAGAGACCCGGGTTCAATTCGCACGTCAGTGAACTGTCAGTGTGGATTTTGCAAACTTTCCCTGTGGATTTCCTCCGGGTGCTCCGGTTTCCTCCAATAATCTAAAGATGTGCAGATTAGGCGAATTGGCCATGCTAAATTGCCCGTAGTGTTAGATGAAGAGGTAAATGTAGGGGAATAGTTTACGGTGGGTTGCTCTGTGGAGTGTTGGTGTGGACTTGTTGGGCCGAAGGGCCTGTTTCCACACTGTAAGTAATCTAATTACTCTAAAAAAAGAATAGGGTGGGTGGAAAATGAGGGGGGGGAGGGTGTAGCATTGCTAATCAAAGAGTGCGTCACAGCTACAGCAATGAAGATTGTTGAGGAAGGTTAGTCTATTGAGTCAGTATGGGTGGAAGTTAGGAACAGCAAGGGAACAGTCACCGCATTTGGGGATTTTATACAGACCATCTAATAGCAGTAGAGAGACTGAAGATCTCATAGGCGGGCAGATTCTGGAAAAATGCAAAAGTACCAGGATTATAGTTATGGGTGATTTCAACTTTTCCAATATCGACTGGAACCTCCTAAGTGTATATGGTGTAGATGTAGCCGGTTTTGTCAGGTGTGTTCAAGAGGGATTCCTTGCTCAGTATGTGGACGGACCGTCGAGGGGAGAGGCTATTTTGGATTTGGTGCTCAGCAACGAGCCGGGACAGGTGTCAGGACTCACGGTGCGAGACCACTTTTGTGAAAGTGATCGCAACTGCCTCACATGCAGTATGGTCTGGGAGAGTGAAAGGAGCAGTTTCTGAGGGAAGATGTTTAATTGTGGAAAAGGAAATTATA
>NW_025119796.1:0-1044 GCF_004010195.1 Chiloscyllium plagiosum
ACACTCATTCAATCTGACCTCTTTACAAACCCTACTCTGATATTTCCTTAGATGGCTCAGAATGAAATATTTACTGAATTGTTACTGTACGAAAGGAGGCTGATTGGCTTATCAGCTCTCCAAAGAATCACCTCACTGAATGCCAATCTTCTCCCTTTCCCCCATAAATCTTCCCATTCATCCATTTCCAATAACACCGGCGAGTTCACAAGTAACCACAGCGATTGGATTGTTATTGTTCATGGGATCATGGCATCACTTGCTGGGGCAGCATTTGTCATCCATTCTAACTGCCCAAGAGATGGTTATCAATCATGTTATTCAATGTCTGGATTCATATGTAGGCTGGACCAGGTCAGAATTAACACAGTCTCCCAGACCAATGACATGAAGAGTTGTTTTCTGGCCTATTATCCTATTTCAGAAATGATAATGAATAATTTTTTATAGTTGAATTAAAAGTGAAAGACCAAAATGGGTTTTATTCTGATTGAGCACGTCCTCCTGTTTCTCTCAGTTGTTATTGACAATCTCATTCCCCTTGCACTGGAACCTGTTCCAAAGAGTGTTGCAGAAAAGGCAGAATGGTCAGCTGCAGGTGGTCACCTGACCGGTCACTGGACCCAAAGGTTCACTCTCCACAGATGCTGCCAGATCTGCTGATTTTTTCCAGCGATTTCTGTTTTTGTTCCTGATTTCCCAGCATTTGCAGATGTTTTGTTTTTGTATATTGATCTTGTCTGTTGCAGAGGAGTTTATTGATGAGTTTGAAGAGTTTTGAATATTGCAATTTAGGCCACAAATCAGCTATGATCTCTTGAATGGCAAAGCAGGGTTGAAGGGCTGAATGGCTTCCTCCTGTTCCAATAAAGATATCCATTTGCAGCTTGTGGTAACATTTCCCCTCAATGTTCACTTCACCTTCATGTCTAACACACTGTTACTGACTGAACAAACCTCCTGTGTTTGAACTAAACTTGCTCATGTTCAGTGGTTCCCTCTACTGCCACACGGATTTAACTCTCATCATGGAATGCTGTCTCG
>NW_025119797.1:0-1044 GCF_004010195.1 Chiloscyllium plagiosum
GATTTATTGGGAGAGGGACTGCGTTTTGAAGCCGCGAGGTCATGTTGCAGGTGTACAAAAGTCTGCTGCAGCTGCACTTAGAATATTGCATACTTTTCTGGTCACTGCAATATAGGAAGGATGTGAAAGCTTAGGAAATGACACCGAGGAAATTTATTAGGATGTTGCCTGGTATGGAGGGAAGATCTTATGGGGAAAGGCTGATGATATTGATGCTGCTTTCGTTGGAGAGAATAAGGTTGAGAGATGAATTAATTAAGATATATAAGACAATCAGAGGGTGAGATAGGGTGGATAGGGAGAGTCTTCGTCCTCGGGTGGTGATGGCTAGCATGTTGGGACGTAGCTTTTGAATTGAGGGCGATAGATGTAGGATAGATTTCAGAGATAGTTTCTTGACTCAGAGAATAGTACGGTCACGGAAGGCCCTACCTTCAACAGAAGAAGACTCACCAACTTGAAGGGCATTTAAATATTCATTGCATAAACATACGGATGAAAAAGGAATAGCATAGGTTAGATGGCCTTCAGATTGATTCCACAGTTTGGCGCAATCTCGAAGTCTAAAAGGCATGTGCTAACTGGTTAATGTTCTATGTTCTACGTATGACTGTTGGGACGTCAACACACTATTAAAGTTCTGTTGCCTGGTATGGAGGGAAGGTCTTATGGGGAAAGGCTGATCACATTGCTGCTGTTTACGTTAGAGAGAACAAGGTTGAGAAATGAATTAATTAGGACATATAAGAGAATCAGAGGGTGAGATAGGGTGGATAGGGAGAGTCTTTTTCGTTCTGAAGCTCTGAACGTTCTGACGTTGCATGGATGTTATAACAGTTAAGCAAGGTAGATTACCTTCCAAAACGTTGATTTTGTTTTTTAAATTTACGAAAATCCAACATGTGAACAGCGTTACCATATTTGTTTTCAGTAGAAAGTGAAATGGAAATCGAAGTGCATCCTACTGTGCTGATCTGCATTTTCCTGCTTATGCTTAGCATGTCATACTACTTTCTTCCAAAGCATCAGAGTTGAAAAGACAGT
>NW_025119798.1:0-1044 GCF_004010195.1 Chiloscyllium plagiosum
CAACTCACCTATGGTACCCACTGGGTGACCATTCCCCCCCTACCATTAACTTCCCCACCTGACCCTGGGACACTGCTGCAGACCGGGACAGATGGATGGACAGCACTGGGAAGGAGACAGGGAAAAGCCAGTTAAGACAGCACGCAGACTTGGCTGTTACCCAGTGTCTGCAGAGGACAGACCAGCCCCTGCTTTAGGAAGGTCTGGGACACCTAACAATGACAGAGCCCCACAGCTATCCCAAAGCCCCGAGGGCACTTTCACAACCCAGCAATACCAAAGGCACAGAAAGGACAGGTCAGACAGAGGCACCAGCAAGGGCATTACTCCCAGAACAGGACAATGGAAGCACCTCACCCCTTCAGTGGGGACATGAACAACTACCTCCTGAAGGGGAATGGACCCATCTATACTGTCAGGATGTTGCATTGTGTGAAGGAACAGGACATTCACCGATAACTGGTTTCCAATTAGCATCCTTGTAATGAGATTATTCCATTTCCAGATACATTGTAGTTTCCCCATTTGTTAACCAGCCTCTTTTTTTTATATATTTCAAAATATACTTTATTCATAGAAATAAATCTTTGGTACTTGTACAATTTGTCATGTCATTCATAGATATATACATTGCATGTCTTAACATTACAGAGAACAGGTTGAATTACTCGAATTTACAGTTATCCTATTTACTGTTCCCTTTATTAACCATCCAGTCTCTTAGTATTTAGCTGTGGCTTCAGCAGGACCCACCTACTGAGTGGGTGCCCTGTTATACGATAGCAAGTGAACCTTCTTTAACCCCCAGTTTATGGGGTTACCGTTGTCCATTTGACTGTCCTGTCTCTGGGGTAGCTGTCTGCATCCCCATGGTGAGCACGAACTGCTGGACCCTCACTGGGCTGAGGTAGCTATCCAGGCCCTCACTGGGGTCATTTACCTGCTCTGGGGTCATTGAGCCAAGGCAAGGGTCCACACCGTCAGTGGGGCCCCCCCATGTCTTGGGCAGGCCTTGTACATGTGGCCCCCTCTCCCCACAGGTTG
>NW_025119799.1:0-1044 GCF_004010195.1 Chiloscyllium plagiosum
ATATTGTGTCAGGAAACCCTCCTGCACACATTGAAAAAACACAGACCCATCTCACGAACTCGAGCTATAGCCTTCCCAGTCAATATCTGGAAAGTTAAAGTCCCCCATAACAACCATCCTATTACTTTCACTCTTCTCTTGAATCACCCTCGCAATCCTTTCTTCCACGTCTGTCGCTGAACCTTTCAGCTCAGCGAGCAAACTTACATCCGTACACTTTTTCCTGTTACCATGATCGAGAATGTTGAAGGTTATGTTGCCTGTCTGGTGCTTGGGTTTGGGATATCTCAGAGGGACTTGGAGTGGTAGATTCCACGTAGACACCAACGACATAGATTAAAACGATGGCAGAGTTTCTGCTGAAGGATAATAACTTCTAGGAGTTAAGGTAAAAGCAGAACCAAACATTTAATAACCTGAGCCACGAGCTCGTTGGCACAGTGTCAACAAGAAAAAGCAGTTAAATGCGTGTCTCAATAAGTATCATGGAAAAATCGGTTTGAACTCTTGGGATATAGGCACCAATACTGGGGAAGAAGGGTACTGTTACACAGGGATGGTCTTTGTCTTTCCCGGGCTGGAACCAGAGCCCAAGTGAATCGCAATGCTAGGGCTGGAAAAAAAGGCTTTAAACTAACGATGGGGCTTCTCTGTGTGTGTGTGTGAATGATATCAGACATAGGGGAATTTAGGAACCATGAATTAAAGGGTAGGTAAGTGTGCGGAACTCAGGAGAGGTTAATAAAATCTCCAGACAGACACTAAAAAGGACAGAGTATTTGGAAAGGGTTTGATAATCAAACGTCAAGCACATTGGGTAATTGAATGACAACAAAAAAGGGGATGGTTGACAGAGAACTTAATGTGATACCTTTGAAAGCATACAAGAAAAGGAATTAGGTAAACGCACTTATGTCGCAGGTATACGTTGGCAGGTATGACGTGGTTGCAAGGCGATCAGTATTGGGAGCTGAAACTTCGAAGCTATCCAGTGCATCGACAAAATAGGCTGGTGGGCAGACAGGGTGGGTTTGCCGTATTAGC
>NW_025119800.1:0-1044 GCF_004010195.1 Chiloscyllium plagiosum
GTCCACTCCGCCCATTTAGAGTCATCGTGTCATCGGGTCATAGAGATGTACAGCACAGAAACAGACCCTTCAGTCCAACTCATCCAGATATCCCAACCCAATCTAGCCCCACCTGCCAGCACTCGGCCCACCTTCCTCCAAACCTTCCTATTCATATACCCATTCAGATGCCTTTTCAAATGTTGCAATTGTACCAGCCTCCACCACATCCTCTGGCAGCTCATTGCAAACACGTACCACCCTCTGTGTGAAAACGTTGCCCCTTAGGTCTCTTTTATATCTTTCCCCTCTTACCCTAAACCTATGCCGTCTAATTCTGGACTCCCCCACCCCATTTGTCTTTTTATCCTATCCATGCCCCTCATGACTTTATAAACCTCTATACAGTCACCCCTCAGCCTCCGACGCTCCAGGGAAAACAGCCCCAGCCTGTTCAACCTCTCCCTGCAGCTCAAATCCTCCAACCCTGGCAACATTCTTGTGAATCTTTTCTGACCCCTTTCAAGTCTCACAACATCCTTTTAAAAGGAAGGAGAGCAGAATTGCACACAATATTCCAAAAGTGGCCTAACCAATGTCCTGTAAAGCTGCAACTAACTCCTGTGTTCAATACTGTGACTAATAAAGGAAAGCATACCAAACGCCTTCTTCACTATCATATCCTACCTGAAACTCTACGTTCAAGGTGCAAGGACCTGCACTCCAAGGTCTCTTTGTTCAGCAACACTCCCTAGGACCTTACCATTAAGTGTATAATTCCTGCTAATATTTGCTTTCCCAAAATGGCTCTTACCATCAATACTTTACAGTTGATAAACTTTTGCACAAACTCCCTGAAAATTTATTTTTACGTAGCTTTCCCATGAGTTCTTGGCCTATAGAATACAGGCCTAATGCATTTTATGGTCTCTTAAGAATGTCAATCCCTGTGTTGCAAATTCCCAACTGCAGCATTGCCATGTGCCCCTGCAGATTAGAGGGATAATTAGTGGGATCAGTGACAGAGATTGAATCTCAGTAAGTGACAGGGATTGAATCTCAGTC
>NW_025119801.1:0-1044 GCF_004010195.1 Chiloscyllium plagiosum
GCAACTTTGCTTTGGTCATAAACGTGTTTTTTTAGCAGATTAAAGCAATCTGCCTGACTTGTTCCTAACAATGACCCTGACACACTCTGAGAACTATATCATTGGCCATATCACCAAACTAGTTATAATTATTGTTTGTGGCCAGTAAAGGAGTGGAGCTAGTAAGCCAAAAAGAAAAACAGGGAATTATCGACTCAATCAGCCAACGTCAGTGTCGAGGAGTTCGTTGGAGGGGATTTTGAGGGATAGGATTCACATCTACTTAGAAAGACAACGACTGATTAGGGATAGTCAATTTGGATTTTGTGTGATGGAAATCATGTCAATTAATGTGATTGAGTATTATGAAGAGGTGAGAAAGAATATTGAAGAAGACACTGTGGTGTACGTTGTTTACACAGACTTCAGCAAGGCATTTAATAAGGTTCTCCATCGGAGACAGATTACTAAAATTAGGTTATATGTAATCGAGGAAAAGCTAACCGATTGGATACAAAATTGGATTGAATATAATGGATTGTTTTCTAGACTGAAGACCTGTGGCCAGCGGTGTGCTGAATGAATCAGTGCTAAGCTCACTGCTTTTCATCACGGATATAACCAACTTTGATGTGATTATCAGAGACATGGTTAGTAGGGTTACAGATAACATCACCAAATTGGTGCAGTGGGCAGTGAAGAAGATTATCTTAGAATATAACGTGATCCTTGACCATCAGTGAGTCAAGGACTGGCAGATGGAGTTTAATTATATATTTGTGTGGTTTTGCCCTGGGGAATGTTGCTGAACAAAGAGACCTACGGGTGAAGATTCATAGTTCCCCTGCAACTGATAGCCAACACAGCATACACCTTCTTAACAACCCGATCAACTTGGGTAGCAACTTTGTGGGATCTGTGGACACGGACCCCAAAATCCCTGTTCCTCCACACTGCCAAGAGTCCTCCCTTTAACCATGTATTCTACATTCACATTCGAGCTTGCAAAGTGAATCATTTCAGTTTGAACTCCATCTGCCAGTTCTCAGCCCAGCTCTGCATCCT
>NW_025119802.1:0-1044 GCF_004010195.1 Chiloscyllium plagiosum
TTGCATTGTTTTGTAAGACACATCCGTTAATCAACCTGTTAGAATGACTGACACGGATATGACAGCATCCACGCATTCAAAAAGCCAATCTCTATTGAGAAAGAGAAGATTATCTGACATTTGAGTATCCCAACAATGGTTAGATTAGGAGTCTCCAGAGTTAGGTTTCTGCAGGTACCAATTCCCAATTTCTGCATTTATTGCAATAATATATATATAGTATATATTTTAAAAGCAAAAATTAATACTTATGAGTATTCAAATGGTCACTCTCTTTTTTGTCAACTCATATTTGAAAATTAAAATTTGGTGTACTGGAGTTAGGAGGTCATGTTGCGGCTGTACAGGACATTGGTTAGGCCACTGTTGGAATATTGCGTGTGCTTCTGGTCTCCTTCTTATCAAAAGACGTAGTGAAACTTGAAAGGGTTCAGAAAATATTTACAAGGATGTGGCCAAGGTTGGAGGATTTGAGGTCTAGGGAGAGGTTGAATAGGCGAGGACTCCTTTCCCTGGAGCGTCGGAGGCTAGGGGGTTTATAGCGGTTTACAAAACAATGAAGGGCATGGATAGGGTAAATCGACAAGTCTTTTCCGTGCGGTGGGGAGTCCAGAACTAGAGGACATAGGTTGAGAGTGAGAGGGGAAGGATATAAAAGAGACCTAAGGGGCAACTTTTTCACGCAGAGGGTGGTGTGTGTATGGAATGAGCTGCCAGAGGGGGCTAGTACAATTGCAACATTGAAAAGGCATCTGGATCGGTATATGAGTAGGAAGGGTTTGGAGGGAAAAGGGGCAGGTATTGGCAGTTGGGATTAGACTGGGTTGGTATATCTGGTCGGCATGGACGAGTTGGACTGAAGGGTCTATTTCTGTGCTGTATATCTCTGTGACTGACTGTAAATATTGACCTTGCCATGAATAATGAGAAACAAATTCTGGAAAGCTATTGTGAGAAGCCAATTGATTAAAGCAGGGAAACCTAACACTTCGCCTCACCAAGGGTGGAGACAATGCATTCAGTATGCAGTTGGACACCACAAGA
>NW_025119803.1:0-1044 GCF_004010195.1 Chiloscyllium plagiosum
GTGGGATTAGTTTAGGGATTGATACAGGGCTATGGGGAGAGAGTGGGACAGTGGGATTAGTTTAGGGATTGATACAGGGCTATAAAAGAGAGAAATATGCTCAATTATTTTGGGACTGAGACTGATGGTTTTCCCCTAACAATTGTAACCAAATAAAGATTACACATCATTACTTTCCAATTATGTTGACATTGTATTATAGACTTCAGTCTGTGGTCTCACTAATATTCTTACATTAATAGTTTCCAGAGAGCAGATGGTCCTCTGTGCACTGGTCAGTCTGCTGGTCAGCTCAGAAATCTGCTGTTTAAGGGCATTCCTCTCGGTTTCCATTTTCTGGGACTGAAAACAGTGACAAATGCAAATTAAACAGGCCTCAGGCTGACTGGTGAGTGACTCATTGCTAAATGCAGGGTTCCTCAGACTGACCGCGTTGACAAAGGCTGACTCCATTAACAAAGACTGATCGCATTAAGAAAAATCTAATTGAGTTCACGGCTTGTGTTGACAAATTGCGTTTGACTTTATATCAAGTTCAATCATTTAGGGCCTGAATACCTTCTTCCACATACTTTACCCACCCCAGGTACTGTCAGACCATGGGCCGCTTTCAGCAGAGCCTTGGTTGGGTAGCTCAGTGGGTAACACTGCTGCCTCACAGCACCAAGGACCCAGGTTCGACTGTCTGTGTGGACTTTGCGTGTTCTCCCCATACCTGTGTGGGTTTTCTCCCACAGTCTGAAGATGTGCAGGTTAGGGTGGATTGGCCGTGCTAAATTGTCCCATAGTGTCCAGGGATGTGCAGGTTAGGGTGGATTGGCCGTGCTAAATTGTCCCAGAGTGCCCAGGGATGTGCAGGTTAGGGTGGATTGGCCGTGCTAAATTGTCCCAGAGTGCCCACGGATGTGCAGGTTAGGGTGTATTGGCCGTGCTAAATTGTCCCAGAGTGCCCAGGGATGTGGAGGTTAGGGTGGATTGGCCATGCTAAATTGTCCCAGAGTGCCCAGGGATGTGGAGGTTAGGGTGGATTGGCCGTGTTAAATT
>NW_025119804.1:0-1044 GCF_004010195.1 Chiloscyllium plagiosum
GCTCGATCTCTCTCCCACACTGAGCTCGATCTCATTCTCCCACACTGGGCCCGATCTCCCTCTCCCACACTGGTCTCGATCTCTCTCCCAAACTGAGCTCGATCTCTCTCCCGCACTGAGCTCGATCTCACTCTCTCACCCTGAGCTCCATCTCCCTCTCTCCCACACTGAGCTCGATCTCTCTCTCTCACACTGGGCTCGATCTCTCTCCCACATTGGGCTCGATCTCTCTCTCCCACACTGAGCTCGATCTCTCTCTCTCACACTGAGCTCGATCTCTCTCTCCCACACTGGGCTCGATCTCCCTCTCCCACACTAGGCTCGATCTCACTCCCACACTGAGTTCGATCTCTCTCCCAAACTGGGCTCCATCTCTCTCCCACACTGAGCTCGATCTCTCTCCCACACTGAGCTCGATCTCGCTCCCACACTGAGCTCGATCTCACTCTCCCACACTGGGCCCGATCTCTCTCTCCCACACTGGTCTCGATCTCTCTCCCAAACTGAGCTCGATCTCTCTCCCACACTGAGCTCGATCTCTCTCTCTCACACTGGGCTCGATCTCTCTCCCAAACTGAGCTCGATCTCTCTCCCACACTGAACTCGATCTCTCTCTCCCACACTGGTCGCGATCTCTCTCCCACACTGAGCTCGATCTCTCTCCCACACTGAGCTCGATCTCCCTCTCCCACACTGGGCTCGATCTCTATCTCCCACACTGGGCTCGATCCCTTTCTTCCACACTAGGCTCGATCCCTCTCTCCCACACTGGGCTCGATATCTCTCTCCCACACTAGGTCGATCTCTCTCCCACACTGAGATCGATCTCCCTCTCCCACACTGGGCTCGATCTCTCTCTCCCACACTGGGCTCGATCTCTCTCTCCCACACTAGGTCGATCTCTCTCCCACACTGAGATCGATCTCCCTCTCCCACACTAGGCTCGATCTCTCTCCCACCCTGAGCTCGATCTCTCTCCCACACTGAGTTCGATCTCTCTCCCACACTGGGCTCGATCCCTCTCTCCCACACGGGCCTCGATCC
>NW_025119805.1:0-1044 GCF_004010195.1 Chiloscyllium plagiosum
CACCATACCCGGTGTTGGGGATTGTCACCATGCACGGTGATGGAGATTGTCACCATGCTCGGTGTTGGGGATCATCATAATGCCCGGTGTTGTGGATTGTTAGCATGCCCGGATTTGGGGATCGTCACCATGCCCGGTGTTGGGGATCGTCAGCATGCCCGGTGTTGGGGATTGTCACCATGCTCAGTGTTGGGGATTGTCACAATGCCCGGTGATGAAGATTGTCACCCTGCTCGGTGATGGCGATTGTCACCATGCTCGGTGTTGGGGATTGTCACCATGGCCGGTGTGGGGATTGTCACCATGCCCGGTGTTGTGGATTGTCACCATGCTCGGTGTTGGGGATTGCTAACATGCCCGGTGATGGAGATTGTCACCATGCTCGGTGATGGAGATTGTCACCATGCTCGGTGTTGGGGATTGTCACCATGCCCAGTGTTGGGGAATGTCACGAAGATTGGTGTTGGGGATTGTCACCATGTTAGGTAGAAGGGATTGTCACCATGCCCGGTGTTGGGGCTTGTTACCATTCTCGGTGTTGTGTATTCTCACCATTCCCGGTCTTGGGAATTGTCAACATGACCGGTGTTGGGGATTGACACCATGCTCGGTGTTGGGGATTGTCACCATTCTCGGTGTTGTGGATTGTCACCATTCCCGGTGTTGTGGATTGTCACCATTCCCGGTCTTGGGGATTGACACCATGCTTGGTGTTGGGGATTGTCACCATGCACCATGTTGGGGATAGTCACCATGCTCGGTGTTGTGAATTTTCACCATGCTCGGTGTTGGGGATTGTCAACATGCCCGGTGTGGGGATTGTCACCATGCTCGGTGTTGGGGATTTGTCACCGTGCCCGGTGTTGGGGATTGTCACCATTCCCGGTGATGGGGATTATCACCATGCCCGGTGTTGGGGTTTGTCACCATGCTCGGTATTGGGCATTATCACCATGCTCGGTGATGGAGATTGTCACCATGCTTGATGTTGGGGATTGTCACCATTCCCGTTGTTGGGGATTGTCACCATGCTCGGTGATGGAG
>NW_025119806.1:0-1044 GCF_004010195.1 Chiloscyllium plagiosum
ACAAATTAAAAATACTATATATGAATGCACGAAATATTAGAAATAAGATGGATGAGCTTGAGGCTCTTTAGGAAATTGGCAGCTACGATATTGTGGGGATAACTGAGACGTGGCTTCAAGTGGACAGGGCCTGGGAAATGAATATTCAAGGCTATACATGCTATCATAAGGTCAGACTGATGGGCAGAGGGGTGGGGTGGCCCTGTTGGTAAGGGATGATATTCAGTCCCTTGCATGGGGGGACCTAGAATCAGGGGATGTAGAGTCAGTATGGATAGAGCTGAGAAATTCTAAGGGTAGAAAGACCCTCTTGGGAGTTATCTACAGGCCCCCAAACGGTAGTTTGGATGTAGGGTGTAAGTTGAATAAGGAGCTGAAATTGGCCTGTCGCAAAGATGTTACTACAGTTGTTATGGGGGATTTCAACATGCAGGTAGATGGGAGAATCAGGATGGTATTGGACCTCAAGAAAGAGACTTTGTGGAGTGCCTCCGAGATGGATTTTTAGAACAGCTGGTGCTGGAGCCTACCAGGGAGAAGGCAATTCTGGATCTGGTATTGTGCAACGAACTAGAATTGATCAGGGACCTCAAAGTGAAGGAGCCATTAGGAGGTAGTGACCATAATACAATAAGCTTCAATCTGCAATTTGAAAGGGAGAGGGTACAATCGGTAGCGACAATATTTCACTTGAATAAGGGAACTGTGGAGCTATGAGGGAGGAGCTGGCCAAAGTTCAATGGTGCAATACCTTAGCAGGGATGACAGTGGAGGAACAATGGCAGATATTTCTGGGTATAATGCAGAAGATGCAGGATCAGTTCATTCCAAAAAGGAAGAAAGATCCTATGAGGAGGCAGGGGTGGCCGTGGCTGACAAGGGAAGTTAAGAAACATTTAAAGTCAAAAGAGAAAAAGTATAACATAGCAAAGATGAGTAGGAAAACGGAGGACTGGGAAGCTTTTAAAGAACAACAGAGGATTACTAAGAAGTAAATACACAGAGAAAAGATGAGGTATGAAGGTAAACTGGCCAAAAATATAA
>NW_025119807.1:0-1044 GCF_004010195.1 Chiloscyllium plagiosum
GTACGGCACTCCTTCAGCACTGAACCTCCGACAATGCAGCACTCCCTCAGCACTGACCCTCGGACTGTGCGGCACACCCTTAGCACTTAACCTCCAACAGTGCGGCACTCCCTCAGTGCCACCCCCTCCGACAGTGTGGCACTCCCTCAGCGCTGACCGTCCGACAGTGCGGCATTCCCTCAGCACTGACCCACTGACAGTGCGGCACTCCCTCAGCACAGACCCTCCCACAGTGCAAGCTCCCTCAGAACTGACCCTCCGATAGTGTGGCACTCCCTCAGCACCGCCCCCTCCAACAGTGCGGCACTCGCTCAGCACTGGCCCAATGACAGTGCGGCGCTCCCTCAGTACCGAACCTCTGACAGTTCAGCACTCCCTCAGCACTGACCCCCCGACAATGTGGCACTCCTTCAGCACTAACCATCCGACAGTGCGGCACTCCCTCAGCACTGACCCTCTGACAGTGCAGCACTCCCTCAGCATTGACTCTCCGACAGTGCGGCACTCCCTCAGCACTGACCCTCCCACAGTGCCCACTCCCTCAGCACTGACCCTCCAACAGTGCCCATTCCCTCAGCACCGCCCCCTCCGACAGTGCGGCACTCCCTCAGCACTGACTCTCAGACAGTGCGGCACTTCCTCAGCACTGACTCTCCCACGGTTCCCACTCCCTCAGCACTGACCCTCCGACAGTGCGGCATTCCCTCAGCACTGATCCTCCGACAGTGCGGCACACCCTCAGCACTGACCCTCCGACAGTACGGCACACCCTCAGCACTGACCCTCTGACACTGCGGCCCTCCCTCAGCACTGACCCTCCAACAGTGCTCTCTCCCTCAGCACTGACCCTCCGACAGTGCGCACTCCCTCAGCACTGACCCTCCGACAGTGCCCACTCCCTCAGCACTAATCACCGACAGTGCCCTCTCCCTCAGCACTGACCCTCTGACAGTGCACACTCCCTCAGCATTGACCCTCCGACAGTGCGGCACTCCCTCAGCACTGACCCTTTGACACTGCGGCACTCCCTCAGCACTGACCCTC
>NW_025119808.1:0-1044 GCF_004010195.1 Chiloscyllium plagiosum
TGTGGACTCAAACTCCAAGCCTCAGTGTGGACTGAAACTTAGAGCCTCAGTGTGGACTCAAACTCCAAGCCTCAGTGTGGACTTTAACTCCAAGCCTCGGTGTGGACTCAAACTCCAAGCCTCAGTGTGGAGTCAAACTCCCAGCCTCAGTGTGGAGTCAAACTCCCAGCCTCAGTCAGGACTCAAACTCCCAGCCTCAGTCAGGACTCAAACTTCCAGCCTCAGTCTGGACTCAACATCCCAGCCTCAGCGTGGAGTCAAACTCCCAGCCTCAGTGTGGACTCAAACTTCCAGTTTCAGTGTGGACTGAAACTCCCAGCCTCAGTGTGGACTCAAACTCCAAGCCACAGTGTGGACTCAAACTCCCAGCCTCAGTCTGGACTCAAACTCCCAGCCTCCGTCTGGACTCAAACTCCCAGCCTCAGTGTGGACGCGAACTTCCAGCTTCATTATGGACTCAAACTCCCGGCCTCAGTGTTGACTTAAAATCCCAGCCAGACTGTGGACTCAACCTCCAGCCTCAGTGTGCACATATACTCGCAGCCTCAGTGTTGACTCAAACTCACAGCATCAGTGTGGACTCAAACTCCAAGCCTCAGTGTGGACTCAAACTCAGAGCCTCAGTGCAGACTGAAACTCCCAGCCTCAGTGTGGACTCAAACTCCCAGCCTCAGTGTGGACTGAAACTCCCAGCCTCAGTGTGGACTCAAACTTCCAGCCTCAGTGCAGACTGAAACTTCCAGCCTCAGTGTGGACTCAAACTCCAAGCCTCAGTGCAGACTGAAACTCCCAGCCACAGTGTGGACTCAAACTTCCAGCTTCAGTGTGGCCTGAAACTCCCAGCCTCAGTGTGGACTCAAACTCCAAGCCTCAGTGTGGACTCAAACTCCCAGCCGCCTCAGTCTGGACTCAAACTCCCAGCCTCAGTCTGGACTCAAACTCCCAGCCTCAGTGTGGACGCGAACGTCCAGCTTCATTATGGACTCAAACTCCCGGCCTCAGTGTGGACTGAAAATCCCAGCCAGACTGTGGACTCAACCTCCA
>NW_025119809.1:0-1044 GCF_004010195.1 Chiloscyllium plagiosum
ACTTTTTTGGAAGATACAAGGGCAACATATTCAATTCATAAATCAAGGCAGTTCAAAGAGTCGACGCAAATAAAGATGAACGGAAGCTTCCTGAACTTAATGGGTGCATCAGGATTCGTGACACGACAGAGATTTACCGCACCCCTATTGTGCGAAACTAGTAATGGGGAAACATTCCAATTCTCATTTCTGTTATCGGAATCCTGTTCTGTAAATCTGATGTCTCGGGATCTTATAGTGAGACTGGGGTCGGATTTGCGCAGTACCCTGGCGGGCTTGCAGGTAATAGAAAAATAAGATTTAACAGTGCAGGCTGGAAAATATGAATCACGACCCCTGATGCATGTCAGAGAGCGATAGGTTCCGTGAGCGATTCACTCACCTAGAAAGCAAATAGCCATGTTAATCCCATTAACACCGATTTTCTTGCTGGAGATATGCTGCACTGCACAGAACACATATACCGCGATGGTCCTGACAAATCATAAGAGAAGGATTGGTTCAGGAGATTGGTTAAACCAGATCAGTTATTATTGTGCGAATTTTATTGGAATGATCACAGATGTGCTGTCACTTTAAACTTTTTTAAGTATCTGTGACGGTAAGTAGACCCTTTTTTTTTTGCTGTGGAAGGCTCTTTTCCTCACGGATCATTGGCGAAGGCATCCAGCGACAGGTGTCAGAATTTGGGACCATGAGTATGACAGGCACAAAAAACGAAAGATTGTAACTTCAGGGTCGGTGTGGTTATCTGCTTCAATGCAGTTATAAGGACGTATAGGAAGATACTAAATCGGCTAACTCAGGCAGACAGGGCTGTCCAGGTAATCCCCACCAGGAGTGTCGTCTGGCGTTTACCTATGGTAGATGTCTCGGACACAAGATTAAGAAGGGTCCCAACTGTTTTCAGGGCAAAAGGAAAACACGATGTGGGGCTCATACGAACCCTTAAGAATAACCCCTAAGTCTGAGTATAGTCCTTGCAAAGCAAAAGAGCCGTTAAAACCCGATGCTGTGCAAGGAATTACCCCAGTCTTTGAATCT
>NW_025119810.1:0-1044 GCF_004010195.1 Chiloscyllium plagiosum
AAACTCTTGTGGTTAGTTTTTTTTTTCATATTTATTGCCAGTTTTGGAAATTTTTTTTGTATTTTGTTTTGTACAATCTGCTTCTGGTTCCAAAAGCAAACTTCCCAAATGTGGCCGACGCTAGAACTCACCAATTTGAATTCTTTAGTTTGTGATTGATTAGTATCCTTCACAGCCGTTGTGTATCATTGGGGCGTTCATCTTCACATCTTCATATCATCTTCTTTTTGACCAGAGTCAATAATAGCTGAGCGTTATTAAGCAGTACCTGCTTAAATGTTCCCCCACCCACCACACATCTGCTGACCTTCACCTGTGTCTATTTTCACACTCCGTATTTGATCAGATATATTACATGAATCTGCATTTGAAATGCCTGGCTCTTTTCAGTCATTCAGGGGGAATCTACGTATGTGGCTGAGCACATGGAGAGTGACTCCATTCTCTCAGTTTTTCTCGCTCTCTGATTTCTGTTCAATGATGTCACATTCCAGTGGGAAGCTTCCTACATGACATCCTTTTCTCTCAAACAATAAATCCCCTCACTCTGATGGACTGAGCCTTCAGCTGTGACTGTCCCGTCTCCCTCACGTCTGCCCTCACTCCATCCCCTCCTTCGCAGAACAATGATAGATCTCCCCTTCCCCTCACTTCCTACTATTCAACCACAATATAATCTCTCAGTCTACCATTACCATGAAGCTGATCTCCGGTTCAGTGATGAGTGTGTGTGAACATGCCACGGTCAGACCCGTGTGTACCTAAACCTGATGACAACCCATTCAAGCTACCGCACTTACTGCTTTCATTAACCAACAACAGAACTAACATCTGATAGAGAGGGCGCCATGACCCCAAGACTGTGACCACTTCTTTTAAAACCAGCTGTGAATTACTGCTGGCCTGTCTACTCTTGCTCTTAACTGTTAGAAAAATCTTTTTTTCTTTTGTTAAAGACGGTTCAAGAACTTCCTTCCTATTAGCATTTTGTTTACATCATTGAAATACTTCGTGTGCCTTCCCCGTGTGGAAAGATATAAAACA
>NW_025119811.1:0-1044 GCF_004010195.1 Chiloscyllium plagiosum
ATCCAAGATTGGGGTATGACAGGCTCGAACCTCGCACATTTAATGCATTGTCTGAGCTGTAAGCATTTTTAAAAATAAAACCTTAAGTCATCTCAAGAACGTAACTTAAAAGATGTTCTGGGATTTACAGATAAAGGAACCAAAACCTGCAATCCATTCTCAAAGATGGAAGACTGAACAGCAATCTAGGTTTGTTCAGTATATCCTATCAGTTGCATGACACTGTGAGCTTTTGTTATCAATTCTGTTTCTTTTGATCCGGCTCCACAGCTACCCGATGAAGCAGCAGCGCTCCGAAAGCTAGTGCTTCCAAATAAACCTGTTGGACTATAACCTGGTGTTGTGCGATTTTTCACTTTACCCAGGCCAAGTCCACCACCAGCTCCTCCACATTGTTTCCACTGAACACAGCCCACACCTCCCGATGCTGCCAGTAAACTTTACAATGCCGATGAAATGATCCTGAAAAACTTACAATTTCTAATGATACTGGCTCCTCATTCACTGCTCCATCTGATAGACAACATTGGAAGCTTAGTGCAGGAGGCTGAAAGAAATGAGCAGCTTTAAAACAAAACCTCTTGGAGCTCAAAGCTTTCAATGAGAGTCTGAGCCCGGCGGTAAGTTCAGGTAACTTTTATTGCAACCCAACTTTGTTACAGCTTCAGATCCCCCTGCAAAAAGGCAGAGAAAAAGTTGCTGCTTTTTAAACAGCTCAAGGTTAAAGTACATACATTTCCCCCCCACCCACCTCACATTCTTTACTATTGGTTAGCACCCAGTCGTCCCTTTGTAATTGGATCCTTGGTACAGCTGTAACCCGGAGGAAGTGTTGCCTCACTCAATAATTTCAATCCATACTCTGTCTCCAAGTACGTTTCTCCCCTCTCATTTGCCGAGTGAGGAGGGGTGGGGCAGTGTAGAGTCAACCACACTGCTGTGAACCTGGAGTCATGTGTAGGCCAGACCAGGTAAAGGATGCAACTTGGCCATCACTGTTTCAATTCCCCGACAGGTGAACTCGCTGGTGCCTCCGCAGGGCGG
>NW_025119812.1:0-1044 GCF_004010195.1 Chiloscyllium plagiosum
GACCGCTCCCTCAGCACTGACCCTCGGACAGTGCCCGCTCCCTCGGCACTGACCCTCGGACAGTGCCCGCTCCCTCGGCACTGACCCTCGGAAAGTGCCCACTCCCTCAGCGCTGACCCTCCGACAGTGCGGCATTCCCTCAGCACTGACCCTGCAACAGTGCCCACTCCGTCAGCACTGACCCTCCGACAGTGCGGCGCTCCCTCGGCACTGACCCTCGGACAATGCCCCCTCCCTCAGAGCTGACGCTCGGACAGTGCCCACTCCCTCAGCACTGACCCTCCGACAGTGCGGCACTCCCTCAGCGCTGACCCTCCAACAGTACGGCACTCCCTCAGCGCTGACCCTCCAACTGTGCCCGCTCCCTCAGCACTGACCCTCGGACAGTGCCCGCTCCCTCAGCGCTGACCCTCCGACAGTGCCCGCTCCCTCAGAGGTGACCCTCTGACAGTGCCCACTCCATCATCACTGACCCTCCGACAGTGCACACTCCCTCAGCACTGACCCTCTGACAGTGCCTGCTCCCTCAGCACTGACCCTCTGACAGTGCCTGCTCCCTCGGCACTGACCCTCAGACAGTGCCCGCTCCCTCAGCACTGACCCTCCGACAGTGCCCGCTCCCTCAGCGCTGACCCTCCGACAGTGCCCACTCCCTCAGCGCTGACCCTCTGACAGCGCCCGCTCCCTCATCACTGACCCTACGACAGTGCCCACTCCCTCAGCGCTGACCCTCCGACAGTGCCCACTCCCTCAGCGCTGACCCTCTGACAGCGCCCGCTCCCTCATCACTGACCCTACGACAGTGCCCGCTCCCTCAGCATTGGCCCTCCGACAGTGCAGTGCTCCCTCGGCACTGAACCTGAGACAGTGCCCACTCCCTCAGCACTGACCCTCCGACAGTGCCCACTCCCTCAGCACTGACCCTCCGACAGTGCCCACTCCCTCAGCGCTGACCCTCCGACAGTGCCCGCTCCCTCAGCACTGGCCCTCCGACAGTGCAGTGCTCCCTCGGCACTGACCCTGAGACAGTGCCCACTCCCTCAG
>NW_025119813.1:0-1044 GCF_004010195.1 Chiloscyllium plagiosum
AATATATGCTTCAATAGCAATGCAGTTTAACATCGTACACTTCACGAGTTTCCCCCACAAGGCAGTAACCACTGCTGCTATGTAGTCCCAGTTTCTAGCCCCAGAATCAGAGGAACTGAGGCGCAGTCGCGAGAATCCAACTTGAAATCGAGATGGGAATGAGGTCGCAGAGATACTCGAGGGCTCAAGTGACACAACCGGAGAATGCATGTTATTTCTATGATGGTTTAGACGCCCAAGCAACTCCGAGGTTGGGAGTGCTACTGGTCAAAGGCGGGGCAGAGAGGAAAATGTGTTCGCGTTTATAATAACAGCAATCTACAGTGCATCTTGCTGAGACAGCTGAGTGCCACAACTGGAGCATGGTCAGCTGGTTTAAAGTTTAATTTTGCCTCACTATCACGCACTTCCCTGGAATGAATTGCTTTCACCATTTTTATTTCCAATTGTTTGATATCTCCCTGCAGTCTGCGGCTTTCTTCCTCATGGTTAATTGCATGACTAACTGCTGTATGATCTCCACACTGCTAAATCACGGCCACTACAAGTAAATATGAATCATTGATCTATATGACTATATGAGAAAACAGTGGGACTCACTGCAGGCATGCTTCGTAGGTTTGCAGGCGACACCAGAATGGTAGACAGTGAGGAAGGTTATCTAAGTTTCAAAAGGATCTTAATCCAATGAGTCGTTGGACTAAAAAATGTGACATGAAGTTCAATCTGAATAAATGGCAGGTATTGCATTTTGGTACAACAAAAAGAATATGGCTTTGCGTATGTTGGAGAACACGGAAGCTTGCGATGCAGGTACATCATTCCTTGTGATTTGCATTACCTGCAGACAAGATGGTTCAAAGGCATTTAACATGCTTGGAGAACATGGAAGCTCGGTGTGCATTTACATAATTCCTTGTAGTTTGCATTACCTACAGACGAGGTGGTTCAAATGTATTTGACACACTTCCCTTCATTGCTCAGTCCTTTGTGTATACTAGTTGGGACGTTATGTTGAAATTTTGCAAGAAATTGATGAGGCCT
>NW_025119814.1:0-1044 GCF_004010195.1 Chiloscyllium plagiosum
TCCTCCAATGGTACCCAACATTACAAACTCTAGGATTCAGCCAATTTGATTCATTCCATGTGATATCACAAAATTTTGGGAGACACTGGACACTGCAAACGCTATGGGCCTTGACAACATTCCAACAATAATACTGAAGATGTGTGCTTCAGAACTTGCTGTTCCCCTGGCCAAGCTGTTCCAGTACAGTTACAACACTGACAAAGTAGAAAATTACTCAGGTACGCCATGTACATATTTAGCAGGAGAAATCCAACCCGGCCAATTACCGTCCCATCAGTCCGTTGGTGAAGTGATGGAAGGTGACATCAGCCGTGCTATTGAGCAGCTCCTCCTCAGCAATAACCTGCTCAGTGACGCCCAGTTTGGGTTCCACCGGGACCACCCAGCTCCTGATCCCATTATAGCCTTGGTTCCAACATGGACAAAAGAGCTGAGTTCCAGAGGGGAGGGGAGAGTGACAGCCTGTGACATCAAGGCCAATTGGACCAAGTGTGGCATCAAGCGGTCCGAGCAAAACGGGAATCAATGGGGGACAAACTCTCCGGTAGTTGGAGTCAGACCAGACACAGAGGAAGATGGCTGTGAGAACCATTGACTAGTCAGTGTGCCTCAGGGATCGGTGTTGGGACAGCACTTATTTTCAATTTATATCAATGATTTGGAGTTGGGGTCCACGTGTAGGGTGTCAAAGATTGCAGCTGATACTAAGATGAGTGGCAGAGCAAAGTGTGCAGAGGATGGTGAAACTTTGCAGAGGAACATAGATACACTGAGTGAGTGGGCTGTGAGTCGGCAAAGATCTGGAAGATGGAATGCAATGTTGATAAATGTGAAGTCATCCATTTTGGTCGGAGTAACAGTAAAACAGATTATTATTTGAATGGTAAAAAGTTGCAGCTTGCTGCTAAACAGAGGGACCTGGGTGTCCTTGTGCATGAATCACAGAGGGTTGGTCTGCAGGTACAACAAGTAATTATGAAGGAAAATGGAATTTTGTCCTTTATTACCAAAGGGGTTCAGTTTAAAAGCAGAGAGGTAATG
>NW_025119815.1:0-1044 GCF_004010195.1 Chiloscyllium plagiosum
TTTGTGGATATACCATTTCAAACAGGTATGCTGATTTGGAAAATGTAGGGGGTGATGGATTCTCAGGGGAACGTAGCACGAACAGCCAAGTTTCTGGTATTGAGACTGGCTCTAATGCAACGAGGGGTACGTCTGCTTCCATGAGGTCAATTGTGTTAGGGGATTCTGTAGTCAGAGGTACAGACAGACATTTCTGTGGCCAGCAGCGAAAAAGCAGAATGGTGTGTTGTTTCCCTGATGCCAGGATCAAGGATGTCTCAGAGAGGGTGCAGAATGTTCTAACAGGGGAGAGGGGCCAGCAGGAGGTCATTGTCCACATTGGAACCAACGACATTGGAAGGGAAAAGTTTGAGACTCTGAAGGGAGATTACAGAAAATTAGGTAGAAATTTAAAAAGGAGGTCCTCAAGGGTAGTAATATCTGGATTACTCCCAGTGCTATGAGCTAGTGAGGGCAGGAATAGGAGGATAGAGCTGAGGAGCTGGTGTATGGGAGAAGGATTCACATTTTTGGATCATTGGAATCTCTTTTGGGGTAGAAGTGACCTGTACAAGAAGGATGGATTACACCTAAATTGGAAGGGGACTAATATACTGGCAGGGAAATTTGCTGGAACTACTTGGGAGGATTTAAACTAAAGGTGGGGGGGTGGGACCCAAGGTAGATAGTGAGGAAAGACATCGATCTGAGACTGGTACAGCTGAGAACAGACGTGAGTCAAGGCAGGCAGGGACAAGGTAGGACTAATAAATTAAACTGCATTTATTTCAATGCAAGGGGCCTAACTGGGAAGGCAGGTGAACTCAGGGCATGGTTAGGAACATGGGACTGCGATATCATAGCAATTACGGAAACATAGATCAGGGATGGGCAGGACTGCCACCTGATGTTCCAGGATACAAATGCTACAGGAAGGATAAAAAGGGAAGCAAAAGAGGCGGGGGAGTAGCATTTTTGATAAGGGATAGCATTACAGCTGTGCTAAGGGAGGATATTCCTGGAAATTCATCGAGGGAAGTTATTTGGGTGGAACTGAGAAATAAG
>NW_025119816.1:0-1044 GCF_004010195.1 Chiloscyllium plagiosum
TACTGGGCTTGTCCTGTCCGCACCATAGCCCCAGCGTATCCTGTTCCCCTGGATTTGATCAGGACAGAGGAGGCTGATTGGGAGATCGAACTGAACTACACACATTGATGAGAGACAGAGCGGGTGGGAAGGATCCATTCTCATTAATAATCAGGGCCGAAAATAAGGAGCCACTTCAAGAAATTTGGGGTTCATTCAGCAAAGCTAATGTGGATCTGTTCACAGAAAATTGTGATGAAAGTCTCTCGAGTTATTTTGATGAGAAGTGTTGATGATGCTAATACAATCGGTAGGAGGAATGTAGATTGGTAAATGTATTTGGTGACAGTTCTGTTCTAGCCCTGTGAGCGAAACCTAGATCTGAAGGAATAAAAGGGACATTAACAACATCGATCTGAAATTGGATACGTGACAAGAAACAGAGCCATCATTAACAGTTGGCTTTTGAACTGGAGAAGGTTTCTCGTGAAATTAGCTTGAGGCTTGAGGATGCAACGTCAAGATAATTTAGGTAAAACACGGAAACGCTATCCTCATTAGCAGACAGTGAAAGGATTGCAAGACGCAACTGAAACATTTTTGATAAATGATACAGGGGACTGGGAAGATAAGTATTATAAACTGTGAACAACAAAGTTCTGGAGCAGAACACTTACATTCAAAGACCGAAAACATCCAGGTCCTGATTAATCAAATTGCATTGTGGTGCTTTTCTGCAAAACATCCACTTGCAATGTCCTACAAAAGAGTGACAAAACCCTACCCTCTCAGTCCAGGATAGAAAATCCGAAGGGATGAACGTTTGCTGATTTTCTGAAGATTCACAAGGCTAAGACTGGGTTTTGGTGATTGTTTCCTTTCCACTCCCAGGAGCCGCAGTGATTGAGGCGGTGAGTTGGGGAAAGTAAAATGTGCCCGTGAGCAGCGTGTGGGGCAATTTCAGCTTCCCCTCATCTAACAGCGCTGTGAATTGACTCCGATGTTCTCAGGGACATTGACTGACGTGAGAAAGTGAAAAGATTCCCATTCCCGCAGATCGGGAAT
>NW_025119817.1:0-1044 GCF_004010195.1 Chiloscyllium plagiosum
ATGAGTCTGTAACTTTTAAAAATATTTTCCTTTCTTTTGACTGCTATTATTTTCTCATGGTCCCTTTTGCTCTTCTAATTCCTTTGTCTTTCAAACTCCCCCTTGCACGTTCTGTATTCCATATTAGTTTCTATTGTTTTGAGATTTCAGTATAGACCGGAAGCCTCCCTTGTTTCTCTTTATCTCTCCCTCCATGCCCTTTGGTGTCCAGAGCCCGCTGCATTCTTGGTACCATGCAGTGGCTTCCTGGTAAATGTCCTCCCTGTGATTTTCCTATCTCTTTCTTAAATGTGTCACACTGCTCTGACTCAGATTTACCAATAAGTGTCAGCTTCCAGTCCACTCTGGTCAAGTCATTACCAGATCTTACTAAAATTGTCCTTCCCCTTTTCAGAACTTTGGGCCAATTTCTATTCCTTTGCAGTACAATCTGAAATCCAACTGATTTACGATCACTGTCTGCAAAGTGCTCCACCATTGGTGTTTTACCCACTGGGTCCACTTCATTCCCTAAAGTTAAGTCCAGGTTCACCCCTCTCTTGCAAGGTCTGGATTAAAATTCTCTGTATTAAACACATACTTTGTTCAAATATTCTCCTGGGGCTATTTTCAGAATTGTGCTCCCTCTAAGTTTTTGACAAAGTGAATATCCAAGCCTATGCTGAGGAAGTGAAAAACCTCTTTTCTCATTCCCCTATTTAATTTACATGTCTCTGAAATTTGCCCATGTATTTGCACTTGGTATTTTGGACCAATAGTAAGGTCTATCGTGCTCTCCCAATCGTTATGTTTGCTGTATTTTGGTTTTGAAGTACTGTCCATTTGCCTTTGTTCAAGGAGGTATCCATGATTTCATTTCTCTTTACAGCCTAAAATACTATTGTCAGAATTGCAACAGAAACAACATTCTGTACCGCACACCCCTGCCCCCATCATTTTCTATCTTTCCCTGTCTCGCCTGAAGGCACTAAATCCTGGAATATTGAATAGCCGCTCCTGCCCGGCTCTCAATATGTCTCCGTGATAGCAATGACATCATTTCTT
>NW_025119818.1:0-1044 GCF_004010195.1 Chiloscyllium plagiosum
TAATCCATAGGAAGCTAGAGCGAGAGCGAGAGCTAGAGCTAGAGCTAGACCTAGAGATAGAACTAGAGCTAGAGCTAGAGATAGAGCTAGAACTAGACGTAGAGCTAGAGCTAGGGCTAGGGCTAGAGATAGAGTCAGAGCTAGAGCTAGAGCTAGAGCTAGAAATAGAGATAGAGAGAGAGATAGAGCTAGAGCTTGACATAGTGATAAAGATAGAGCTAGAGCTAGAGGTAGAGCTAGAGCTAGAATTAGAGCTAGAGCTTGACATAGTGATAAAGATAGAGCTAGAGGTAGAGCTAGAGCTAGAGCTAGAGCTATGGCTAGAGATAGAGTCAGAGCTAGAGTTAGAGCTAGAGCTAGAGACAGAGCTACAGCTAGAGCTAGAGCTAGGGCTAGAGATAGAGTCAGAGCTAGAGCTAGAAATAGAGATAGAGAGAGATATAGAGCTAGAGCTAGAGCTAGAGTCAGAGCTAGAGCTAGAGATATAGCTAGAGAAAAAGCTAGAGATAGAGCTAGAGCTTGAGCTAGAGGTAGAGCTAGAGATAGAACTCGAGGTAGAACTCGAGCTCGAGCTTGAGCTAGAGGTAGAGCTAGAGCTAGATCTAGGGCTAGGGCTAGAGAGAGAGTCAGAGCTCGAGCCAGAGCTAGAGATAGAGATAGAGATAGAGATAGAGCTAGATCTAGGGCTAGGGCTAGAAAGAGAGTCAGAGCTCGAGCCAGAGCTAGAGATAGAGATAGAGATAGAGGTAGAGTCAGAGCTAGAGCTAGAGCTAGAGCTAGAGATAGAGGTAGAGGTAGAGATAGAGCCAGAGCTAGAGCTAGAGGTAGAAATAGAGATAGAGATAGAGACAGAGCTACATTCAGAGCTCGAGCTAGAGCTAGAGCTAGGGCTAGAGATAGAGTCAGAGCTAGAGCTAGAGCTAGAGCTAGACCTAGAGCTAGGGCTAGAGATATAGTCAGAGCTAGAGTTAGAGCTAGAACTAGAGACAGAGCTAGAGCTAGAGCTAGAGATAGGGCTAGAGATAGAATCAGAGCTAGAGCTAG
>NW_025119819.1:0-1044 GCF_004010195.1 Chiloscyllium plagiosum
CTATTTGTCAGTATCAGTCAATAACAGTATCGCCCGAGCAGTATGGATCAGTGTCTGTCAGTAACATCAAAGAGGGAGCAGTATGGGTCAGTATCTATCAGAAACAGTACCAAGGGAACAATATGGGTCAGTATCTGTCAGTAACAGTACAGACAATGTGGGTCAGTACCTGTCAGTACCAGTACAGTGGGAGCTGTATGGGTCAATATTGGTCGGTAACAGTACAGAGGATGCACTATGGGTCAGTATCTTTCAGTAACAGTACAGAGGGTGCAGTATGGGTTAGTATCTGTCAGTAACAGTGCAGGGGGAGCAATGTGGGTCAGTATCTATCAGTAATTGTACAGAGAGAGCAGTGTGGGCCAGTATCTGTTCGAAACAGTACAAAGGGAACAGTATGGGTCAGTATCTGTCAGTAACAGTACAGAGGGAGCAATGTGGGTCAGTATCTGTCAGTAACAGACATGGGGAGCAGTGTGGGTCAGTATCTGTCAGTAACAGTACAGAGGGAACAGTATGAGTCAGTATATCTCAGTAACAATACATCAGTATCTGCCAGAAACAATGTAGACAGATCAGTGTGGGTCAGTCTCTATCAGCAATAGCACAGAGGGAGCAGTGTGGGTCAGTATCTGTTATTAGCAGTATGGAGGGAGCACTATGAGTCAGTGTCTGTCAGTAACATTACAGAGGGAGCACTATAGTAAGTATCTGTCAGTAACAATGCAGAGCGAGCAGTAAGGGTCAGTATCTGTCAGTAACAGTACAGAGGGATCAGTATGGGTCTGTATCTGTCAGTAACAATACAGAAGGAGCAATATGGGTCAGTAACTGTCAGTAACAGTGCAGTGTGGGAGCAGTATGGATCAGTATCTATCAGTAATATTACAGAGGGAGCAGTGTTGGGCAGTATCTGTTCGAAACAGTACAAAGGGAACAGTATGGGTAAATAACAGTACAGAGGGAACAGTATGGGTCAGTAACAATACAGAGGGAAATGTAAGTCTAAACATCTGTTAGTAACAGTATAGAGGGAACAGTATG
>NW_025119820.1:0-1044 GCF_004010195.1 Chiloscyllium plagiosum
CCCGGAAGTTCCATCCGCGACATTCTATAACTGACATTCCCGGAACGCTCTGTCCCCAGCATTCTGAAACTGCCATTCCCCGGAACGTTCTGTCCCCGGCATTCTATAACTTACATTCCCCGGAATGTTCTGTCCCCGACATTCTATAACTGACATTCCCCGGAACGTTCTGTCCCCGACATTCTATAACTGACATTCCCCGGAACATTCTGTCCCCAACATTCTTTCACTGACATTCCCCGGAACGTTCTGTCCCTGACATTCTATAATTGCCATTCCCCGGTATGTTCCGTCCCTGACATTCTATAACTGGCATTCCCCGGAACGTTCTGTCCCTGACATTCTAAAACTGCCATTCCCGGAACGCTCTGTCACCAGCATTCTGAAACTACCATTCCCCGGAACGTTCTATTCCCTGACATTCTATAACTGACATTCCCCGGAAAGTTCTGTCCCTGACATTCTCTAACTGACATTCCCCGGAAAGTTCTGTGCCTGACATTCTATAACTGACATTCCCCGGTACGTTCTGTCCCCGACATTCTATAACTGACATTCCCCGGAACGTTCAGTCCCTGACATTCAAAACTGACATTCCCCGGGACGTTCTGTCCCTGACATTGTTTGTGAACAGCCGGACGTCAGTGAATTGAACGAATGATAAGATCCCGAGGGAAGAGATCCCATTCCAGGGAGAAGGAGACACCGTTCCAAGGCGCCTCAGGCAGTTAAAGGGGTGAATACGTTTTCCTGGCGTTTACATTTCTTCACGACCCAGGATCGACCACAATTTAGACCAAAATACAGGAATTCCCAAACTCCGTTTGTCTTCAGGAAACTGGGAGAGAATCCTTTAGGACAGCAACGTTTCCATCCTCCGTATTAGGAACTGGGAAGGAGTGACCTGTGTCTGCAGTCGAGTGATCGAGTGTGTGGGAATGTTCTAGAAACCATCTGTCCTTATGGATGTGTCTTTGTGTGTTTGGGGAGGGCGGGTTTCTTGTGGTTTATGACCCATTTTTGTCAGTAATTCCGACTTTCCCA
>NW_025119821.1:0-1044 GCF_004010195.1 Chiloscyllium plagiosum
TGTCTCAGTGGGCAGCACGGAGACTCAGTGGGCAGCACGGTGTCTCAGTGGGCCGCACAGTGACTCAGTGGGCAGCACGGTGTCTCAGTGGGCCGCACGGTGTCTCAGTGGGCAGCACGGTGTCTCAGTGGGCCGCACGGTGTCTCAGTTGGCAGCACGGTGACTCAGTGGGCAGCTCGGTGTCTCAGTGGGCCGCACAGTGACTCAGTGGGCAGCATGGTGTCTCAGTGGGCAGCACGGTGTCTCAGTGGGCAGCACAGTGACTCAGTGGGCAGCACGGTGTCTCAGTGGGCAGCATGGTCGCTCAGTGGGCTGCACGGTGACTCCATGGGGCAGCATGGTGTCTCAGTGGGCAGCACGGTGGCTCAGTGGGCAGCACGGTGGCTCAGTGGGCAACTCGGTGACTCAGTGGGCAGCTCGGTGACTCAGTGGGTAGCTCGGTGTCTCAGTGGGCAGCACGGTGACTCAGTGGGCAGCTCGGTGACTCAGTGGGCAGCACGGTGTCTCAGTGGGCAGCACGGTGTCTCAGTGGGCAGAAAGGTGACTCAATGGGTGGCACGGTGGGTCGGTGGGTCGCACGTTGACTCAGTGGGCCGCAAGTTGACTCAGTGGGCAGCACGGTGACTCAGTGGGCAGCACGGTAAATCAGTCGGCCGCACGTTGACTCAGTAGGCTGCATGGTGTCTCAGTGGGCAGCATGGTCGCTCAGTGGGCAGCACGGTGACTCAGCTGGCTGCAAGGTGACTCAGTGGGCCGCACGGTGACACAGTAGGCTGCACAGTGTCTCAGTGGGCAGCACAGTGTCTCAGTGGGCCGCACGGTGACTCAGTAGGCCGCACGGTGACTCAGTTGGCAGCACGTTGGCTCAGTGGGGCCGCTCGGTGACTCAGTGGGCAGCACGGTAGCTCAGTGGGGCAGCTTGGTGACTCAGTGGGCAGCTTGGTGACTCAGTGGGCCGCACGGTGTCTCAGTGGGCCGCACGGTGTCTCAGTGGGCCGCACGGTGTCTCAGTGGGCTGCACGGTGACTCATTGGGCCGCACGGT
>NW_025119822.1:0-1044 GCF_004010195.1 Chiloscyllium plagiosum
TACAGGCCAGTCAGGCTAATATTGTGGGTGGGACGTCTGTTGGACGCAATTTTGGGAGATAGAATTAATCAGCCTTTAAAGAGACTGGAGTTCATGAAGAACAGTCAGAATGGTTGTGTTAAGGGGAGCTCAGGTCTGACCAATGGGATTGCACTTTTTAAGGAGGTGACGAGGTGTGTTAATAAGGGCAATGCTTTCCTGTCGCCTGCTTGGAGATCAGTAAGGCTTTTATCAGGATCCTTATTGGAAACTGATAGTGAACATAAAAACTCAAGATCCAAGGAATTTGGCGCAGAATGCTGAGTGTCAGGAAACAGACAGTGATGGCCCAGTTAGAAATCTCTGTCTGTTCATGTCTCACTGTTGAGGTCTTGCTGATGTGGTTGATAGAAAAGGTTTAGGTTTGAATGGTGGAGGGTTAATCATTGGGTTCATGAATGATATGAAGATTGATTGGGTGATAAATACTGAGGAGGATAGCCTTAGATTACAGAAGAATGTAGATGGCTTTATCAGATGGACCGATCAGTGACAACGGGTGAGGTGACTGAAGATTGGAGGGTGATTAATGATGCGCCATTATTGAAGTAAGGCTGCAAGGAACAGCCATTGAACTATGGAGCTGTGAGCCTGGTAGCAGTGGTGGGTAAGCTGTTGGAGGGCATTCTGAGAGACAACTTACATGCATTTGGGAAAGCAAGGATTGATTAGGGATGGTCAGCTTGGCTTTGTTTGTGGAAATGATGTGCCCAACTTGATAGAGCTTTTGAAGGGATGACCAAGGAAACAGATGAGAAGGTTTCACATGGGAGATTGCTTAGTAAAAGGTTAGGTGAGATGGCATCCAAGGAGAGAGGACAGCACGGTGCCTCAGTGGTTTGATTCTAACTCCCGGTGACTGTATGTGTGGAGTTTACACATTCTCTCCGTATCTATGCGGGTTCCCTCCGGGTGATCCAGTTTCCTCCCACAGCCCAAAGATGCCATGGGAAATGCAGCATTGCGGGGATGGAGTAGAGGATGTGAGTCTGGATGGGATGCTGT
>NW_025119823.1:0-1044 GCF_004010195.1 Chiloscyllium plagiosum
TCATTGCCCCAGCCTGACCCTCACCGTCGTCCACACACCGCACCTAGCCTGAACCTCACCGCTGTCCTACACACCGTCCCCAGCCTGACTCTCAATGCTGTCCACACACCGCCCGCAGCCTGACCATCACTGCCATCCACATATCGTCTCCAGTATGTCCCTCACTGCCGTCCACACCCTGTCACCAGCCTGACCCTCACCGCCATCTACACGCCGCCCCCAACTTGACTCTCTTTGCCATCCACACACCACGCCCAGCGTGCCACCCGCCACTGTCCTCACACCGCCCCCAAACCGCACCTCACGTCTGTACAGTCAGCTCCCCCAGACTGACCCTCACTGCTGTCCACACACCGCCCTCAACCTGAGTCTCACTACCGTCCTCTCACCGTCCCCAGTCTAAACCTCACTGCCGTCCTCACACTGCCCCCAGCCTGACCCTCACTGCTGTCCAACATTTCTCACAGCCTGACTCTCACTGCTGCCCACACACACCCTCCAGCCTGACGCTCACTGCCGTCCAAAACACCACCGCCATCCTGACCATCACAGTCGTCCTTACGCCGTCCCCAGCTTGACCCCCAATGCCGTCCACTCACCACCCCAGCCTGACCCTCACCGCCATCGACACTGCGCACAAAGCCGGACCCTCATCGCCGTTCTTCATTGCCACAGCCTGACCCTCACCATCGTCCACCCACCGCACCTATCCTGACCCTCACCGCCGTCCACATACCGCTCCCACCCTGACTCTCACTGCTGTCCACACACCGCCCACAGCCTGACCGTCACTGCCATCCACATACCGCTTCCAGTATGACACTCACCGCCGTCCACATGCCGCCCCCAACTTGACTCTCACTGCCGTCCACACACCGTCCCCAGCCTTACCCTCACTGCAATGCACACACCTCCCGCAGCCTGATCACCACTGTCCACACACCACGCCTAGCCTGAGCCCCACTGCTCTCCATCATTGCCCCAGCCTGGCCCTCACTGCCGTCCGCACACTGCCCCGAGCCTGACCCTCACCGCCATTCACAT
>NW_025119824.1:0-1044 GCF_004010195.1 Chiloscyllium plagiosum
CACTCTCTGAGGCACACTGTGACACTCTCTGACCCTCTCCAACCCACTGTGACACTCTCTGGGGCACACTGTGACACTCTCTGTGGCATACTGTGACTCTTTCTAGCACATCTGAAACATTCTGTGACACTCTCCAACAGACGGTGACACACTGTGACACTCTCTGACAGACGGGGACACACTGTCACACTCTCTGAGACAGACTGTGACACTTTCTGACTCTCCCTGACTCTCTGAGACACACTGTGACACTTACTGAGACACACTGTGACACTTTCTGACTCTCTCTGACTCTCTTAGACACACTGTAACACTCTCTGACTCTCTCTGACATTTTCAGTTGCACTGTGACACTCTCTGAACTTATATGACTTTCTCTGAAAAGCACTGTGACACTCGCTGAGAGATTGTGACACTTTATGACTCTCCCTGAATCTCTGAGACACATTGTGACACTCTCTGACTTTCTCTGAAATGCTCTGTGGCACTCTCCGACACACGCTGAGACACACTGTGACACTCTCTGGCACTCTCTGAGACACACTGTGACACTCTCTGAGACACTGAAACTCTCTGACACTCTCTGACTCTCTGAGACACACTGTCATCATCTCTTAGACACACTGTGACATTCTCTGACTCTCTCTGACACTCTCTGAGGCACACTGTGACACTCTCTGACACACTGAAACTCTCTCTGACACTCTCTGACACTCTGAGACACACTGTGACACTATCTGACACTCTCTTAAACACTATGTGACACTCTCTGAGACACACTGTGACGCTTTCTGACTCTGTGACACTCTCTAAGACACACTGTAACACTCTCTGACATTCTTTGAAATACACTGGGACCCTCTCTGACAATTTGAGACACACTGTGACACTCCTTGACAGATTGTGACACTTTACGACTCTCCCTGAATCTCTGAGGCACATTGTGACACTCTCTGACTTTCTCTCAAACTCTCTGTGGCACTCTCTGACACACGCTGAGACACACTGTGGCACTCTCTGGCACTCTGTCATACACACTGTGAC
>NW_025119825.1:0-1044 GCF_004010195.1 Chiloscyllium plagiosum
CTTGACTGTACTAATGACAATGGGGTTCCAGCAATGGTCCATAACTGTCTTCATCTTATCCTTGAACAACAGGTTAATAAAAGGGCACTTCGCTTGGGAGGCCTCAATAGCGAGACATATTGAGTTTGGATCGTTACCTACCCAATAGCAGACAAAGGACAGCAAGGAACTCAACTGATACCTCCTGATGTCTGGGAAATCAACTCCTCCCCCTCCTTGAGGCAACTGCAATTTAGTAAGTTTGATGAGGGGCCGCTCACGATGCCAGACAAAGGAACCAAACCACCCCATAAGCTTCCGCAGAGTCGACCTGAGAAACATTACTGGGAGCATACGCATGAGATAAAGCAAACGAGGAAGAATGTTCATCTTAATGAGAGCTATTCAGCCCAGCTATGAAATTGGAAGAGCCTCCCATCTCTGGAGATCTCGCCTAATATTGTCGAGCAAGTGAGCAAAGTTAGTCTGAAATAACAGATCAAACTTGGGGGTAATAAAAATGCCTAGGTATTGGAACTCTGCCCGTGACCACTTAAAAGGGAACCTAGGGCCACCTTTAACTCGGGCACATCCTTAAGGTTCCCCAAAGGCATAGCCTCCGATTTTGCAAAGTTAATCTTATATCCTGAAATAGCCCCAAATGAATTGATACATTGTATCAAATGGGGTGCGGAGGTTATCGGGTTTGATAAAAACAGGAGGACATCATCCGCATACAGTGTAATCTTGTGTGCCCTCGATCCCACTTCCGGAGCGGTTATGTGGACATTCTGATGAATGGCCTCTGCCAGCGGCTCTATCACCAACATAAACAACAACGGTGAGAGGGGGCAGCCTTGCCGATTACCCCTACCAATCGTAAAGTTCCCAGACTTCACCCTGTTGGTGATGACCGCGGCCAGAGGGTGGCGATATAACACCTCCACCCACCTAGCAAAGACCCCACCCAACCCAAACTGCTCTAAGACATAAAAAAGATACGGCCATTCCACCCGATCAAATGCTTTCTCAGCATCTAAGGAAATCACCAACCTCTGAATTGAT
>NW_025119826.1:0-1044 GCF_004010195.1 Chiloscyllium plagiosum
ATAGTGCTCTTAATGTAACACTATCACACTACATTCACTGACTACAGCCTTGTACATTTCACCATGCTCTTCACCAGAAGACACGCAGGGCTGTCTGACCACGTGATGCTGATGCTGAATCCGATTTCTCCCCAAGATTCTCCCCCGGTTTTAACTAAAGTTCTTTCTAAATATAGACTAATATTCCCAGTTTCAGGCACAGTTTCAAGGTTTGCAGAGCCAATTACATTCCTGTTTTAGCTGAACACATTGATTGTGCATTTTGCTGTTCAGCTGGTGCCAGGCAATGAATCGTGTCACAGTGAACGGGAGTTCACTTTATAGAAAATGGTGCGCAATTCACGAATTGCATTGCCGCGAGATCGTTATTAATAAACACGCACTGTCAGAGAACTGCCTGCATATTGAATCGAGGAGTAAGATTGATGTGCCAAAGAGACTGCAGCAGTGCTTATTTTGTATTTCACGATATTTAAACATATTAAGGGATATAAATACTGTGTCGGGAAAACTGTACTGAGGAGATTTTCTCCATGAACTAGAATGGGGAAGGCTTAATGTGTTGAATACCCTGCTCCTTTCCCGATGTTTCTGTGCAGTTTGTGGTAAAGCTCTGTAAATGTTGTCACAAGCTCTCAGATGTGCGGTCTCTGCGGGGTCAACAGGTCTGTGTTTCCCGTTCCCCTATCTGGAACCGATACTGGGGCCGGGTATTCTGTCCGGTTTTATCCTTTAAGACCTCGGAGCAGTTTGATACATTAGAGTGTCTTGCTTGGCCTTTTCAGAGACCATTGATGAATTTGCTACATGTCTGTGTGTCTGGAGTCACTTTTCGGCCAAACCAGAAAAGCACGGGAGATTCACTTCCTGAAAGTACATTCGGGCAGGAGATCTGTACTGCTTGATAACTCTGTCAAACAGAACTCCCACCAATTTGATTATCGTGAAGGAACTGAGGTTGTGTTAAATTGTCAGAATTTAATTATTCATCTAGTAGGGGACGGAAAGTTTTTGACTACTTTTCCACATTACCAGGGAGTTGTC
>NW_025119827.1:0-1044 GCF_004010195.1 Chiloscyllium plagiosum
GTAGTCACTGTGACCAGAAATCACCCAACATTTGTTTCTGAGAGACAAGCCATCACCAACACCAATCATTGAGAGACTAGCCAACACCCAACACTAGCTACTGAGAGACCAGCCAACACTAGTCACTGAGAGACCAGCCAATACCCAACACTAGCCACTGAGAGACCAGCAAAGACCCAGCACGAGCCACTGAGAGAAAAGCCAACGCCTAATACTAGTCACTGAGATACCAGCCAGCACGCAACACTAGTCACTGAAAGACCAGCCAAAAACCAACCCAATTCACCGAGACATCAGCCAACACTCAGCACTAGCCACTGAAACACAAGCCAACACCCGACACTAGTCACTGAGAGACTAGCCAACAGCTAACACTAGTTACTGAGAGACCAGCTAACGCCCAACACTCGTCACTGAGAGACCAGCTAACACCCAACACTAGCCACTGAGAGAAACAAGCAATGCTCAACACTAGTCACATAGAGACCAGCCAGCACCCAACACTAGTTACTGAGAGACCAGCCAACACCTGTCACGAACAGAACAGAGAACACCCAACACTAGTAACAGAGAGACCAGCAAATACCCATTGGGAGATGAGCCAAAGCACAACAGTAGTCACTGTGACCAGAAAACACCAAACATTTGTTTCTGAGAGACAAGCCATCACCAACACCAGTCATTGAGAGACTAGCCAACACCCAACACTAGCTACTGAGAGACAAGCCAAGACACAATACAGGTCACAGAGAAACCAGCCAACACACAGCACTAGTCACCGAGAGACCAGTCAACACCCAATACTAGTCACTGAGAGACAAGCCAACACCCAGCACTAGTCACTGAGAGAGCAGCCAACACCCAACACTAGTCACTGAGAGACCAGCCAACACCCAAAAGTAGTGACTGTGACCAGACAACGCCGAACACTAGTTTCTGAGAGACAAGTTGAAACCCAACACTAGCCACTGGGAGACCAGCCAACACCTAACTCTAGCGTCTGAGACCAGACAACACCAAACACTTGTCACTGAGAGACCAACC
>NW_025119828.1:0-1044 GCF_004010195.1 Chiloscyllium plagiosum
TCCAATTACAAACTGACAACTCGGTGATGACCAGAGTAAAGAAGGTGAGGTGGTGTGGGGTGGGGGTGCACGCTTTGACCTTGAGCTATTTAAAAAGCAGCTACTTTTTCTACACCTTTATGCTGGGGGGGGATCTGAAGCTGTAACAACGTTGGGTCACAATAAAGGTTACCTGAACTTATCGCCGGGCTCAGACTCTCATTGAAGGCTTTAAACCAAAAACCTCTTGGAGCTCAAAGTTGCTCATTTCATTTCAGCCTCCTGCACTAAGTTTCCAATGTCATGTATCAGATGGAGCAGTGAATGAGTAGCTAGTATAGTTAGAAGTTGTAAATTTTTCAGAAGTGCAGGTACTGCACCGTTTCATCAGCATTGTATAGTTTACTGGCAGCAGCGGGAGATGTGGGCTGCATTCACTGGAAACGGTGTGGACGTGCCGGTGTTGGACTGGGGTAGATAAAGTTAAAAATCACACAACACCAGGTTATAATCCAACAGGTTTGTTTGGAAGCACTAGCTTTCAGAGTGCTGCTCCTTCATTGGGTAGCTGTTGGCCGGGGAATAATACACCGATTGTATAGCGAAAGATCACGGTGTCATGCGACTGATAGGATATATTGAACAAACCTAGATTGTTGTTATGTCTTTCATCTTTTAGAATGGGTTGCAGGTTTTGGTTCATTAATATCTTTAAAGTCACGTTCTTGAGATGACTTTATGTTTTATATAAAAAAGTGACATCTCGGCTCAGACAATGCATTAAAGATGTGAGGTTCGAGTCTGTCAGTATTCCAATCTTGAATCAGACTGGTTCTATTTCCCAAGTAGGAATTTATAAAATATTGCATGGATTAACTGCCTGCAGATTGTGGGCTTTTTGAGCAAAATTGAAAGTATCTGCAAATATAATCCTGCCAATACAAATTCACTCCATAGAGGTGTGTGTGTGTGTTTGTGTTTAAGTGCGTGCATAAGAGTGAAGTGTGAATGTGATGGAGTTTAAGCCTGTGAGTGTGTTGTGGGGTGTATGTGTGTGTGTGTGTG
>NW_025119829.1:0-1044 GCF_004010195.1 Chiloscyllium plagiosum
AATGGATAATGTGAACAGCTGGGGCCTGAGCACAGATCCCTATGGTGCCTAAGAAACCTTCCTATGTTACTTTAAAAAGAAATATTTCCTGAATCTGGGTGTGACTGGCTGGGCCAATATTTATTGCCTGTCCCTAGTTTCCCTTGAGAAGGTGATGGTGAGCTGCCTTGTTGAACTGCTGCCGTCCACTGTGGATTCAGTGGTAGTAACACGATTGAATGCCAAGGTGCAGTGGTTAGATTGTATTTTAGTGGTGATGGTCACGGTCTGGCATTTGTGTGGCCTGAATATTACTTGCCGCTTGTCAGCCGGGATAGTGTCCAGATCTTGTCACATTTGGACATGGACTACCTCAGTATCTGAGGAGCCACAAATGTTGCTAAGCATTGTGCAATCATTGGCGAACATCCCCACTTCTGACCTTAAAATGGAGGGAAGGTCATTAATGAAGCAGCCTTGAAGATGTTTGGGCCGAGGCCACTGCCCGAGGGACTCCTACAGACTTGTCCTGGAGCTGAGTTGACTGACCTTTATCGGCAATGATATCTTCCTACGTGTCAGGTATGACACTAACCAGCTTGGAGTTTGCCCCAATACCCATTGATTCCAGTTTTACTAACACCCTTTGATGCCACACTTGATCGAAGGCAGTCTTGTTTTAAAGGGCTGTTACTCTCATCCCACCTCTGGCTTTCAGCGCTTTGTTCCATGTTTGAACCAAGGTAATGAGATTAGGAGCTGATTCGCCCTGGTGGAGCCCACACTGAGCTTCATTGACCAGGTTATTGCTGAGCAGGTGCGGCTTGAAAGAACTGACACCTTCCATCACTTTACTGATGATTGAGAGTAGACTGACGGGTTGGTAATTGGCCGGATTGGATTTGTTCTGCTTTTTGTGTTTAGGAGATACTTGGGTAATTTTCCACGTAATCAGGGAACTATCGTTGTTGTAACGATATTGGAACAGTTTAGGTCGGGCAGTGACAAGTTCTACAGCAAAAGTTTTCATTTCAATGCCAGAATGTTGTCAGCATGTATCCCCTT
>NW_025119830.1:0-1044 GCF_004010195.1 Chiloscyllium plagiosum
ATTCGACGTTTCGGGCACAGGCCCTTCTTCACAGCACAGCAGGTCAGGCAGCATCCAGGGAACAGGAGATTCGACGTTTCGGGCACAGGCCCTTCTTCAGGAAGGGCCTGTGCCCGAAACGTCGAATCTCCTGTTCCCTGGATGCTGCCTGACCTGCTGTGCTGTTCCAGCAATAAAGTTTCAACTGCAATTCTAGATCATCACTGATCATCTACCTCAAAGCCATATACTCTCACTGACCCCATATCCCTTGATGTCATTAATAACTAAAAATCTATTAATCTATGACTTGAACTTACTTAATGGCTGAGCTTCCACTTCCCTCTTGGGTAGAGATTTCCAAAGATTCACCACCCTCTGAGTTTAGATATTCTTTCTCATTTCAGGCCAAAGTGGCTTGCCTTTTATCTTGAGATTGTGTCTCTTGGGTCTAGAGCCCAGAGACCAGAGAAATATCCTTTATGTCTATTATTTTAAGAATATTGTAAGTTTCTATGCGATTACCTCTCATGCATCTAAACTCAGAATATAGGTCCAATCTCCTCAATCTCTCCTCATAGAACAGTTCCACAATCTTAGGAATCAGTCTGGTGACCTTTGCTGCACTCCCTCTAATCATTCTTAGGCAAGGAGACCAGAACTGCACAAAAGACTCCACAACCATACCAGTGTTCCTTATAATTGAAGAAAGAGTTCTTTGCTTCTGGACTGAAAGTATGTTGTGATATAACATACTGCTTACTTTTGCTTGCTGCACCAGCATGCTAACTTTCAATGACTTCTGAAAACACACACACTCATTGAGCTGCCAACATGAGAATAACCTATTTATTACTACACTCTACATCCTGCCTATTAACCAATCTTCAGTCCAAACTAGTATATATTACTCCACAATCCCATTCACTTTTATTTTGTTTATTAACCTGTGTGGGACTTCATCAAAAGCGTTCTGAAAATTCAAATGCACCACATCCCTGGTTCCACTTTATCCAACTCTGCTAGGAACATCTTCAAAAAACTCTAGTCAGGTTTGACAGACAT
>NW_025119831.1:0-1044 GCF_004010195.1 Chiloscyllium plagiosum
TCGATGACAGCAGGAGTCCCCACTCCAGGCATACCATGCTGCTGCCAATGCCACGAATCCCCTTCTGGGCCGACTGTAACCAGGATACCCTGGCTCCACTGCCAGGCCATGCTGCAATGTCCCACTAAGTGTCCTGCTTTGACTTCTCTCCTCTGAGAAGTGGACTTGCCAGTGCCGCCATCTTCAAAGGTTCACTGCTGCCACCTCCATTGGCCAGGAGGGGACATGCCCACTGCCGTCTCATCCAGTGGCCAGGGGGAGACACGCCCACCGTTGCCACCTCCAATGCCAAGGGGGAGACACACACACCTCCAATGGCCAGGAGGGGACACGCCCACTGCTATCACCTCCAATGGCCAAGGGGAGACATGCCCACCGCTGCCACCTCCAATGGCCAGGAGTGGACACGCCCACTGCTGCCACCTCCAATGGCCAAGGGGAGACACGCCCTCCGCTGCCACCTCCAATGGCCAGGGGGAGACACACCCACCTCCAGTGACTGGGGGAGATGCACTCACCGCTGCCACATTTAATGGCCAGGGGAGACACACCCACTGCTGCCACCTCCAATGGCCAGCAGAGACACACACACCTCCAATGGCCAGGGGGAGACACGCAGCAGGTCAGGCAGCATCTAGGGAACAGGAGAATCGAAGGGCTAATGCCCAAAACGTCGATTCTCCTGTTCCCTAGATGCTGCCTGACCTGCTGCGCTTTTCCAGCAACACATTTCCATCTCTGATCTCCAGCATCTGCAGACCTCACTTTCTCCCCAGGGGGAGACACACCCACCTCCAGTGACCGGGGGAGATGCACTCACCGCTGCCACATTTAATGGCCAGGGGAGACACACCCACTGCTGCCACCTCCAATGGCCAGCGGAGACACACCCACCTCCAATGGCCGGGGGGAGACGCGCCCGCCACTGCCACCTCTCATTGGCAGGAGGCTGCGGTCAGGCCAAACACGGCCTGCTCTTGCTGCGGTGTTGAGGCCACTGATTAACCGACATAAAAAGCTTTAAGGAAAAGAAACAGAAATAAA
>NW_025119832.1:0-1044 GCF_004010195.1 Chiloscyllium plagiosum
TGGACTCTTCTCAAGACATCAACATTTATTTCCAGAATTTCCTTCACTTTGATGTCCTTCTCAACCATAAATACTGTGGCAAAATATTAGATTGGTAACTCATTCATATTCTGTTTTAAAATAAAATATGAAAATTCTAAGAGTGAGACATTTGGAGGTGATCCATGGGATATGATCCATGGTCATGACTTTACTCTGGATTGTCCTTTGTCCTTTTCCACTGTCTCCCTAATCCTTGTGATACAATTCCCTAAATGTCCTCCCATTGATACTTGATCTACATGGGCCTCCTCATTCCCAAGATCCAGGTCTGGCAGAGTTTCCTTTCTGATTGGAATGGGGACACACGGTTGGAGAAAATTCACCCGAGCACACTCTCACAACTCTGGCCCCTCTCTGCCCTTCACACTGCTCCGATTTCATTCTATATTCTGATAAATAAAGTTGTCCAAATGTGTGCTGTCAATTTCTTGCAGATTTCTCCCTCTACATCCTTCCCTCTAGTTGGTGACCGACAGACTGCACTGAACAACCTGATTGCACCTTTTTTGTTCCTTATCTCAAACCAAATCTATTCTGCCCTTGACCCCTCTGGGACATCCTCTTTGTCCAGCTCTGCACCGATCTTAACCAATCCCACACCTTCTTCCCCTTTCCTATCTTTATTGAACACCTTGTATCCAGGAATATTTAACAACCAGTCCTGTCCTCATTTGAGCCTCATCTGTAAGAGCAACAACACCAGACTTCCACTTGGTAATAGGCGTCTGTAACTCCCCAATCTTACTCCCCATACTCCACGCAGGCCCATACATGCACACAGTCAGTTGGATTTAGAAATTATTACTCTCTCCCTCACTGTGACCCGGCCAAGAAAGTTACTATTCCTTACTTAAGAGTATCTATCTCTTCCATGATTCTGTTTTCCTTGGTGTTCCTCCCTGATATTTCCTCCTGGTTCCCACAGTCCCCCTTCCATGTTCATTTAAACCCTCTCCAACAGCACCAGCAAAATCACCCCACAAGGAGATCAGTTCTGTTCAG
>NW_025119833.1:0-1044 GCF_004010195.1 Chiloscyllium plagiosum
AGTTACGTGGTTTGACCAGCCGCATCACATCTGCAACACCCATTTGACAACTGCATTTACTGTGAGGTAGTGGGACGACCCAGTGTCTCAGTGGTTAGCACTGCGGACTCACAGCACCAGGGACGCGGATTCAATTCTCACGTATGACTGTGTGGAGTTTTCACATTCTAGCTGTGTCTGCATGGATTTCCTCTGGGTGCTATGGCTTCCTCCCACAATCCAAAGAAGTCCAGGTCAGGTGAATTGGCCATGAGAAATTGCCCATAGTGTTAGGTGTATTAGTCAGGGGCAAATATGGTGTAGGGGAGTGGGGTTTGGTTGTTTGGTCTTCCGTGGGTCAGTGTGGACTTGTTAGGCCATACGGCCTGTTTTCATACTGTTGAGAATCTAACATTCGACAAGGTTGGCGTCCAGGTGACCATCTTAAAGTATTTTAGCTCAGTCTGCTCTGTTCCACAGCAAACTGGGGACACTTGTCCGGTTCGAAATCGATAATCCTAAATTGCCTTCAGGGTTAGAATCCCTACAGTGTGGAAGCAGGTCATTTGGCCCATCAACTCAACACCAACCCTCCGAAAAGTAAATTACCCAGATGCATTTCCCTCCCCATTACTATATTTACCCCTGACTTGTGCAACTAACCTACACATCGTTGAACAGTACGGGCAATTTAACATGGCCATTTCATCTAACCTGCATTTCTTTAGGCTGTAGGAAGAAAATGGCACACTGGAGAAAACCAACTCGGGGACGGGGAGAATGTGCACAGGGAGATTTTTGGGCTCAAATGCAGCGTCTTTTGTTTGTTTTGTGTCTTTTGGTCTAGGTGTGGAATTCGGTTGGTTTGTACAGTGCTTGTGTAGCAATGGCTATTTCTGTCTCAAAGACTTCTCTGGGTGTAGTAGAAGTGAAGTTTGAGATTTTACAAAAGGTGAGCAAGGCAAAGCTTTTAGAATTAGCATACAAGCTGGAGTTGCGGGTGTGTTTGTCTGTGTGAAAAGGAGAGAAAAGTACAGCTGTAGCTTGGCATTTAAATTTTGTTGG
>NW_025119834.1:0-828 GCF_004010195.1 Chiloscyllium plagiosum
TCTGCCATGGCAGGAATTGCAAAACCTGCGCCCACATCTCCCCCCTCACCTCTGTCCAAAGTCCCAAAGGATCCTTCCACATCCAACAGAAATTTACTTCTACTAGACACTCATCATCTACTGTACCCATTGCACCCGATGTGGTCTCTTCTCCATCAGGGAGACAGGACGCCAACTTGCGGATCATTTCAGAGAAGATATCTGGGATACCCACTCTGACCAATCTCACCGCCCTGTGGCTGAACACTTTAACTCCCCCTCCCACCCACCAAGGGCATGCAGATCCTGGGCCTCCTCCATCACAAAATCTAACCATTCAATCTGGAGGAAGACCACCTCATCTTCTGCCTTGGGACCCTCCAAGCACACGGGATCAATGCGGATTTCACCAGTATCCCCATTCCCCTTCCCCTCACCTTATCCCAGCCCCAACCTTCCAATTTGGTACTGCCCTCTTAAACTGTCCTACTGGTCCATCTTCCTTCCCACCTATCCGTTCCAACCTCCTCTCCGACCTATCACCAACACCCCTCGACCTTCATCTACTTATCGCATTCCCAGCTGCCTTCCCCCAAGCCTCATCACCACCTCTCCCTCCCATTTATCTCTCAGCCCCCTTGGCCCACTAGCCTCATTCCCGATGAAAGGCGTATGCCTGAAACATCAATTCTCCTGCTCCTGACTGGCTGTGCTTTTCCAGCATCTAGATTAGAGTGGTGCTGGAAAAGCACAGCATGTCAGGCAGCATCTGAGGAGCAGGAAAATCGATGTTTCAGGCAAAAGCCCTTCATCAGGAATAGAGGAAGAGTGCCTGCAGGGTGGAGAGAT
>NW_025119834.1:859-1044 GCF_004010195.1 Chiloscyllium plagiosum
AGGCAGGGTGCCTGCAGAGTGGAGAGATAAATGAGAGGGGTGTGGGGGTGGGGAGAAAGTAGCATAGAGTACAATAGGTGAGTGGGGGTGGGGATGGAGGTGATAGGTTATCCGAGACCTACTTTGATCAGATAAGTGGAACAGAGAGGGAGCAAATAGGTAAACATGCCAGTATCTTTAGCTCT
>NW_025119835.1:0-1044 GCF_004010195.1 Chiloscyllium plagiosum
ACTCATTGGCTTTTAACCGATACATTTTTTTCTCTTTTCTTTCTGCTTTTGCTCATTCTGTCCATAATTTTGTTTTTTGTCCCCTCTTTATTTCTTGCTCTTCCCACACTACAGATAGGATCTTCTGGGGTTACTGTTGCTTTGAAACGTGCAATCTTGCTTTTATTGTTAAATGCCTGCAGTGTAAGGAGTGAAGCCTCTGCAGGTCAACAAGTTTACCCAAGTGAACCAGCCACATGGACTGAAGCCAACAAACATGACCAGGGTAGGTGAACTCAAAAGGGGGCTCAACTCAATAATGTTCAGCTAAAGGTGGGCCAGGTAGAAAGTAATGTGAAGAAACAGCACTTAAAGGGCATGGTTTTCATGGGCACTGGAGGTATCCAGTGAGATGGAGTGAGAATGCTGGGATGCAGAGCAGCGGACACAGTGATGAGGGTAATAAGGAAGGGTGCAAACTGCATATAAAGGGTGGGATCTGCATCTTTAGGGTGGGAACACAAAGGGGTAATTTGGAGAAAGTAAGTTGGATAACAGATGTATCCAAGCTCAGCCTGGGCACAGGGATGAGAGTAGGATCAGCTGAAAACAAGGAATTTCAAGGGAGATACTAAAAGGACTGACAGTCACAATAAGATTGAAGACAGCAGAAAGGACAGCAAAGGTGAAGACCATGCAAAGTGATAAAGATGATGTGCAGAGGGTTAATGAATCAAATAAAACATTCATAACTACCACACTTCTCCAAAATTGAGTTGCAAAAGGAGACCTAACAGAGATGCACACTACAGATGAGCAGGGCCCAATATCTGTTTGCACAAGTTTAAATGACACACAAACAGACTCAAGTGTGTTAATGGCTTAATACTGCAGAAGAAAGGTGGGTAAGTATAATTAGTTCTCAATGCTAACATCCCTAACCATTCCAGTCATTCACTAAACTCTCATAAGAAGGACACTCTGAACTCAAGCAGTGGTGATAGTGGTTGAGGGAAGCAGGCATGTTATTCCACAGTCTAGATTAGAGTGGTGCTGGAAAAGCAC
>NW_025119836.1:0-1044 GCF_004010195.1 Chiloscyllium plagiosum
ACACTGACAAGGCTGTGTACGATCATTGCAACATAGAATGTATAAAAATACTGTTTTTTTTTACTGTAAAATCGAAGTGGGTCATTGATTTGCCGTCTGATCTGAGCTAAAGATTAAGGAAAGGATTGTCTTCTCATGTCAAAGCCAGATTCGAGGAAGGTCCTTTGGTATTCTCCCAGCATTAACCAGGTCTTGCTTGAATTAAAGTCCATTCCGTGCCTGTGCCCTGTCTGCCTACAGAGTCTTTGTCCCGAGCTGGAGAATCTCACTCCTACAATAAGCAAGGAACGTACAGATCATAAGGTAAAGGAAAAACTTAGACTGAGACAAAAAGGCTACACCAGAAAGAGCATGCAATAGGCAACATCAATGTGAGCAAGATCAGCATTATTTGAAGTTAGAGAGTCCATTCCTTAGTTTAAAAATGGCTGGGAAGATGCTGTTCATGATCCGCTAATTTATGTGTTCATGATGGAAGAGATTGTAGGAGATCCACGGTGCGATGAGTCTTTGATAATGTTGTCAGCCTTTCCGCTGCAGTGAGCTGTATAAATGGAGACAATGGATAGGACTTTGGTTTCCGTGATGGCATGGGCTGTGCACACAACCTTCAGTCATTTCTCTTACTGTCCTGGGCAGGACTGTGGCCACACCAGGTCATTATGTACCCAGATATTTTGCTGTCAGTGGTGCATTTGTAGACATTGATGAGGGTCCTTGTGGACATGATAAATGTCCTTAGCTGCCAGAGAAAGAAGAGGCGTTCTTGTGCCATCTCGGCTGTCACATCTACATGGGAAGTCTGTTATCCAAGCAACTTAATGCTTTCCACTCTTTCAACTTCAGTTCCATTGATGCAGAAGAGGGCATGTTCTCCTCCTTTTTTTCTGAAGCCATTGATCAGTTGGTTCGTTCTGCCGACGTTGAAAGAGAGGATGGTTTCAGTGCTGCACATCACCAAGTCCTCTATTTTCGTTCTGTATTTTGACTTGCCATCATTACATCCCTGTCCTACTATGATGGTGTTATCAGTGAACATGTAGA
>NW_025119837.1:0-1044 GCF_004010195.1 Chiloscyllium plagiosum
GAACACAGAAACACACAGAGTCACGCAATTGGATAAATCCAAAGAGTCACTCACATTACTACACCCAGACACATACACACAGTGTCACTCATCTTGCTGCGCACAAGAGTCACGAAGACAGACACGTATAGAGTAATTGACACATACACAGTCATGCACACAGACACACAGAGTTGTGTGTAATGGTGGTATCTTTGTCCACATTCTGACACGTCTTGCAGCGCTAACGTGACAGGATTGTATGGAGTTGTCCTGAGAGCCGGGCAGCTTGCTAGGAACAATGATCTGTTTGAGATTTGGCGGTTGTTTAAAGGCAAGTAGTGGAGGTGTGGGGAAAGTCTTGGTGAAGTGCTCATCCTCATTGATAATGTGTTGCAGGTCACGAAGAACATGGCGTAGTTTTTCAGCTCCTGGGAAATACTGAACAACGAAGGGTACTCTGTCGGTAGCAGCATGTGTCTATCTCCTGAGGATGTGATAATGGTTCCTTGCTGTGGCACGTCAGAACTGGCGGTCGATGAGTTGGGCATCCTATCCAGTTCTTGTGCCGGCATCTCTGAGAACTTCCAGGTGTCCGCCACGTTCGTCCACATCTGAGCAGATCCGGTGTATGCATAGGGCTTGTCCATAGGAGATGGCTGTTTTAATATGTTCTGGGTGGAAGCTGGAGAAATGTAGGATTGTGATGTTGTATGTGGGTTTGCGGTAGGGAATGATGCTGAGGTGTCCATCATTGATGGGGATGCATGTGCCCAAGAATGAGCCAGATGGTCGAGAGTAGTCCATGGTGAGTTTGATGGTCGGATGAAACTTGTTGATGTTACTGTGCAGGTTTATCAGTGACTCCTCTCCATGTGTCTAGTGGAAGAAAATGTAGTCAATGTACCTGGAGTATAATGTTAGTTGGAGGTCCTGCATGGAGAAGAAGTCTTGCTCGAATGTTTGCACATTAGGGTGCAAATTTGTTCCCCATGGCTCATCCATGTGTCTGGATGATGGAGTTATGGTCGGTAAGCCGAAAGTGCTCTCCTACTGAAATATCGA
>NW_025119838.1:0-1044 GCF_004010195.1 Chiloscyllium plagiosum
ATTCCACTTGTATCTTCCTGCAAAATCAGACCTCCGTCCTCACTGCCAACCACCCGGCCAATCTTTGTGTCAACCACAAACTTATTTATCACAACTCCCAACACTCCACCCCCACCCTCCCCCCACACATTCACATCTATACCATTTATGAATGCTACAAATAATAAGGGACACAGCACTGATCCCTGTGGACACCAGTGAACACTGGTCGGCAGTCACACAAACAGCATTCTCCGACATCCCTCTGCCACCTGACACTAAGACAATTTTCGTTGTAACTTGTAAAGTTATCCTTAATACTGTGAGATTTTTTTTTTCAGCTTCCCATGTGGAACTTTGTCAAAGGCCATGCTGCAAAATTAAATAAGCGACCTCCTCAAACTAATTCAATGAAATCCATTAGATGTGACTTATCTCTGATAACGTCATGATGATTATCCCTGATCACACCTTGCCAATTCTGATTGGAGTTCAATTTTTCCTTCCCTATTTTCTCCAGTATTTTCCCTAACAATTATCTAATACTCGCTCGTCCGTAGTTCCCTGGTCTATCTCTACCACCCTTACTGTGAATTTGGAATCATATTAGCTGCTCTCCAGTCCTCTGGCACCTCCCCAGTGGTCAGATTCCAATTAAAATTTCCTCCCTTGACTCCAACAGTATCCAGAGCTGTGGATTGGTCCAATTTCATACCAGACAAAGCCTCAAACCCCTGTTCGTAATTTACATCAATCTCTTCAAGAGATTTCCAGTCCATCTTCTCGAATTCTGTACCTGCATCCTCCTTCTCTCAAGTAAAACAGCTGTGATAGTCTCATGTAACAATCTATCAATGTTCTACGGATTGACACACTGATTGCCCCTTTGGTTTCTAATTGACACTAAGGGTTGCTGATTATTCTGTTCTACTTGTATGTGTAGAATATCATGGGATTCTGCCTAATCTCGTCTGCTTGCGCTTCTCCATGTCACTCTGTTATTCTCTCCCCTCTATGTTTCTAAGTTTCATAACAATCACCTCTGATCTTTTGAAACTCGAGATC
>NW_025119839.1:0-1044 GCF_004010195.1 Chiloscyllium plagiosum
GGATTGAAGCTCAGTCAGTGACAGGGAATGAATGTCAGTCAGTGACAGGGATTGATACTCAGTCAGTGACAGGGAATGAATCTTAATCAGTGACAGAGATTGAATCTCAGTCAGTGACAGGGATTGAATCTTAATCAGTGAATGGGATTGAATCACAGTCAGTGACAGGAATTGAATCTCAGTCTGTGAAAGGGATTGAATCTCAGTCAGTGACAGGAATTGAATCTCAGTCAGGAACAGGGATTGAATCTCAGTCAGTGACAGGGATTGACTCTGAGTTAGTGACAGGGATTGAACCTCAGTCAGTGACAGGGATTGAATCTCAGTCAGGTTCAGGAATTGAACCTCAGGCATTGACAGGGATTGATCCTCAGTCAGTGACAGGGATTGAATCTCAGTCAGTGACAGGGATTGAAGCTCAGTCAGTGACCGGGAGTTTTCCTAAGTCGTTGACAGCGATTCAATCTCAATCAGTGCCAGGGATTGAATCACAGTCAGTGATAGGAATTGAATCTCAATCAGTGACAGGGATTGAATCTCAGTCGGTGATAGGGATTGAATCTCAGTTAGTGACAGGGATTGAATCTCAGTCAGTGACATGGATTGAATCTCAGTCAGTGATAGGGATTGAATCTGAGTCAGTGTCAGGGATTGAACCTCAGTCATTGACAGGGATTGAATCTCAGTCAGTGACAGGGATTGAAGCTCAGTCAGTGACCGGGAGTTTTCCTAAGTCATTGACAGCGATTGAATCTCAATCCGTGCCAGGGAATGAATCACAGTCAGTGACAGGAATTGAATCTCAGTCAGTGACAGGGATTGAATCTCAGTCAGTGACAGTGATTGAAGCTCAGTCAGTGACCGGGAGTGAACCTAAGTCATTGACAGCGATTGAATCTCTATCAGTGCCAGGGATTGAATCACAGTCAGTGACAGGAATTGAATCTCAGTCAGTGACAGGGATTGAATCTCAGTCAGTGACAGGGATTGAATCTCAGTCACTGATAGGGATTGAATCGCAGTCAGTGACAGGGATTGACTCTG
>NW_025119840.1:0-1044 GCF_004010195.1 Chiloscyllium plagiosum
ATGGGAGTTGGTCAATAACATTAAATCCCGACTCTGTGGAAACAGGCCATTCGGCCCAACAACTCCACACCGAACCTCCGAAACTCACCCCGCCCATCCTTGTATTCACCATGATCAATTCACACCAACCTGCACTTCCCTGGAAACTATGGGGTAACCTAGAATGATCAATCCACCCCAACCCACACATCCCTGAACACTATGGATAATTTAGCATGGCCAATCCACCCTCACCTGCACATCCTGAACACTATGGGGTAATTTAGCATGGCCAATCCACCCTAACCTACACATCCCTGAGCACTATGGGTAATTTAGCATGGCTAATCCACCCTAACCTGCACATCCCTGAGCACTATGGGTAATTTAGCATGGCCAATCCACCCTAACCTACACATCCCTGAACACTATGGGTAATTTAGCATGGCCAATCCACCCTAACCTACACATCCCTGAGCACTATGGGTCCTGCACATCCCGAACACTATTGGGTAATTTAGCATGGCCAATCCACCCTAACCTACACATCCCTGAACACTATGGGTAATTTAGCATGGCCAATCCACCCTAACCTGCACATCCCTGAGCACTATGGGTAATTTAGCATGGCCAATCCACCCTAACCTACACATCCCTGAACACTATGGGTAATTTAGCATGGCCAATCCACCCTAACCTGCACATCCCTAAACACTATGGGTAATTTAGCATGGCCAATCCACCCTAACCTGCACATCCCTGAACATTATGGGCTTATTTAGCACTGGCCAATTCACCCAAAACTGAACATGTTTGGATTCTGGGAGGAAACAGGAGGACCCGATGGGAACGAGGAGAATGTGCAAACTCCACACAGACAGTCGCCCGAAGGTGGAATCAAAACCAGGTCCCTGGCGTCGTGCAGCAGCGGTGCTAACCACTGAGCCACTGTGCCGACCACGTTATATTCCAAAATGTGGAAACATTTATATCGTCCTTTGCAACCTTAAAACGCACTGTCGTCTGGGTATTGTAGATACAGCTTCACAGCGCCCTGTAACCTCT
>NW_025119841.1:0-1044 GCF_004010195.1 Chiloscyllium plagiosum
ACCTGAAGTCCACATACCTGGACAAGTTGGGTAAGTTTCCATTTGGCAATCCACCGAAACTACACAGCTTTCATAATGTGGGAGGAAAACTCACGCACACATGGGAGGAGTACAAGCACCATACAGACATTCGACACAGGCTGGAATTGAACTGGGTCCCTGGCACCGTGTGGTAGAATTGCAAAGCACGTTTCTTCTTCCGTCACCTCACTGGGTTCAAGATAAATTACATTTAAACAACTCAGGCAAAGCTTTGAAGCATATATCGTCCGTTGAAGTATGTTTTTCTTTGAAATTGAACCACATCCCAAAGTACATACATTGCAAAAGAACCGCTTGAACCTTAAGATTTCATCACGAACAACAACAAGTTCAGAATTACATGCGGCAACAGGAGTAAATGAGCTTGAACATAGTGTGGAGGGGAAAGTGCGTGTGGTGGTGTTTCCGTGTATCTGCTGTGGAGGTTGCGGTTTTGGACTGCGATGGACCAATTCAGAAATCACACCAGGTTATAGATGCACATGTTTGTTTGAAATAACAAGATTTCGGACCAGAACCCTTTCGTTTGGTGAAGTGGGAGGGAATAACACAGAACACTGAATTTAAGGGAAGAGAGATCAAGGGCAGACAGATCAAAATATCAGGCAAATTGTGTGAGCGGACTGTGAAAGACTTAGTCTCTGCAAGTGAACAAGATTGTCAGACGGTGTAAGTAATGTGTCAATAACTGAGTGCCAACAGAATGGTTGACCAATGATCCAACAAAGTGAGGCAGAGAAATAATTACAAACCGTTAAAATAAAATCGTACTGGAGACAAATCAATGCACTGGAATGACATGGGACAGAAATAGAAGCAACTGGAAAACCGCTCCACAAAAAAAACACCAGAGGAAGGGGCACCTGCTCCGAAACATTAACTCTCATGTTCCTCCACAGATCTCCCCAGAGCAGCGAAACACCCGTCCCCTTCGCCACCATGCCCCAGTCCCGTTACACCACCCCGCCTAGTAAACCTTGCCCTTGCTCCTGGTTTACAGCA
>NW_025119842.1:0-1044 GCF_004010195.1 Chiloscyllium plagiosum
CTGCTGAAATTGACATTGATTCTATGTGGTTGGTAGGTTCCAAGGTGGAAGATGAGGCATTCTTCCTCCAATCGCTGGTTGGCTCGGATTTGGCGGTGGAGAAGGCCCAGGACTTGCATGTCCTTATTAGGAGATGTCAGTGTTGGACTGGGGTGGACAAAGTTATAAGTCACACAACACTAGGTTATAGTCCAACAGGTTTAATTGGAAGCACTAGCTTTCGGAACACCACTCCTTCATCAGGTGGTAGCACAACCTGATGTTGTGTGATTTTTAACTTTGCATGTCATTGGCAGAGTGGCAGGGGTAGTTGAGGTGGTTGGCCACAGGTCGGTATGGTTGTTTAGAGTGTGTGTCCTGCACATGTTCTCTGGAACATTCCATAAATTGGCATCCTGTTTCGCCAATATAACTGAAGGATCATTTAATGAGGCTTTGTGGGCAGAGCTGTGAAATAAGAAGAGTATGGTGACATTATTGGGGAGACAAACACGCACAGGAATAGGAGGAGTAAATATGCAGGGAGACTAGGGAGACTTGCGAAAGGAATAGTGTTGTCACAGTAGGGGATTTTAATTTTCCCAACATAGCGTTAAGGGCTTCGATGAGGTGCAATTTGTTAAGTGCATTCCGGAAAGTTTCCTCAAGCAGTATATAAAGGGTTCTACATGGGAAGTGACAAAACTCAACCGACACTTGGGAAATAGGGCCGGAGAGGTGACAGAGGTGACAGTGGGAGAGCACTTTGGGACCAGTGACCATCGTTCTATTAATTTTAAAATAGTTATGGAGAGGTTCCTGTGAGTGTGAAGGGCAACGTTGGCAGGAATAGGGATCCCTGGATGACAAGAGACATTGAGGCTCTGACCAGAAAAAAGCAGGAGGCGTGGCTCAGGTACATACAGCTGGAATCATGGGAATCTCTGGAGGGACACAGGGGATACAGGAGTTTACTGAAGAAGGAAATCAGGAGGGTGAACATGGAGCACGAGATAGCCTTCGCTGAGTATCTTACGGTGATTCCAAAGAGGTCCTTTAAGTATA
>NW_025119843.1:0-1044 GCF_004010195.1 Chiloscyllium plagiosum
GTCAACTGGTCCCATCCACCCTCCAGAAATATAAGCAAACGCGCTGACAGCGTAACAAACAGAGTGCGTTTTTTGCAAATGGTCCATTAAAACTGGTGTCAGCTGCGGGAGCACATCAAAGATGCCGAGCACGGAAAAAGACCCTACTCTCGAACCTGTCCCTGCTGAACAGATAACCGAAATTAATTGAACCATATTTGCCAAAATGTTTTCCTTATCTCTCCGAACGCTTCCTGTCTATATACCCATTAGGATGCCATTGAATTTGCCTTAAATGTGGCAAATCATTCTGCACACACAAAAATCTCTGAGTGAACTCGCTGAGATTCTGCATGACACCATGACCAAACTTTGGGCCAAAGTTGGAAACTGCGACTAGAATAGTTGGCTCTCTGATTAGCCGCAATGCACAATGGGCGGAATGGCCTTTTCCCACTTTGTGAACCTTCGAAGACAAGTTGAAAACATTCTGCAACGAAAATGTTCTTGTGAGGATTTACTTATGAGGATTCGGTAGTCTCAGCAACGTGGCCCGGATCTTATTCCCGCTCATGGAATGGTTGCATTGTTCAGCAAACATATCGGTGTACCAGTACTTCTGCCGATTTTCCGATGCTGGCAGCTCATTGGTTTTGTCCAAAACATTATGAAGGTTAACATAAAACAAATAGCTACAGGTGCTGGAAATCTGAGCCAAAAACGAAAATTGTTTGGGGAACGCATTACGACTTGTAACAGAAATGTCGACTTGCCTGCTCTTCGGATGCTGCCTGACCTGCTGTGCTTTTCCAGCATCACTCTGATCTAAAATCTGGTTTCCAGCATCTGTAGTTCTCACTTTTACATCGATCCTTCAGTGTCCCTGGTTCCCAATGCAAGAACTCCATCTCTAGCGGTTTCATGTCTGTACTTCCATGCTGAGGAGTTAAAGCGTGAAGAAACGTAACTCACTACCTCCATCTCTGGAGTAATTAGGGACTGAAATGAATCGGAACACATTGAAGTATATCCACATGCGACTTAATCTCTGTGTTTTATTGGGAA
>NW_025119844.1:0-1044 GCF_004010195.1 Chiloscyllium plagiosum
AAGAGTGCCCACCTCTATTTTACATTTGGGACGCATTGGAGATGCTCCTGCCTTACATTTTGCCAATCGAACCGGTGCTATATGGGCCCTATGAAGTATCTTCAGCTGGATAGCCTGGATTCTGTTACAAATAGTAATTCTTCTAGCGTTTTCCCAAATATCATTCCATGTTTCTATAGAGATTTCTAGTCCAAATCCTGATCCCATGTTTTAAGCAGATTATCCATATCTCCCGACACTTCCTCATGTAGTAAATGATAAATAGTACTGACGGAAGATACCCCCACTGGTCGTAGGACACTACATTCTCTATCTGATTTATAAAGATTATCTAATAACGTAGTCTTCTTCTGTATATAGTCTCGAATTTGGAAGTATCGAAAGAGGTCTCCATTAGGTAATCCGAATTTCTGACGCAGCTGTTCAAAAGACATCAGGACACCATCTTTAAATAGGTCCCCTAAACATGAGATACCCCTGGATCTCCAGAGTTTAAAAGTGGCATCTGTAAACCCCGGTTGGAATCCCCATGTTCCCACATGGGGGATGTTTTATGTGAATTACCCTCATTTTGCCACATTATATTCCAAGCCTTAATTGTGTTTAGTATTATAGGGTTTTTACAGTGATCTGTAATGATTTTCCTCTTGTCTGAAAATAAAAGGTTAATAAGTGGGTATTTTACTTGAGAGGCCTCGATGTCCAACTAGATTGATTGTGTATCAGACAAGACCCAATCAGCTATGTAACTTAATAGGGAACTTAACTGATATTTCCTAAAATCTGGGAAGTCCAATCCTCCCCTTGCCTGTGGAAGCTGTAGCTTCTTCAGCTTAATGAGGGGCCGTCTATGATTCCAGATAAAGGAACCCAGCCAGCCATATAATTTAGGTGGTAAAAACAATGACTGCAGATGCTGGAAACCAGATTCTGGATCAGTGGTGCTGGAAGAGCACAGCAATTCAGGCAGCATCCGAGAATTGCTGTGCTCTTCCAGCACCACTGATCCAGAGCCATATAATTTACGTAGAGCCATCCTCGGCA
>NW_025119845.1:0-1044 GCF_004010195.1 Chiloscyllium plagiosum
TTCCTTCCCACCGCTTATTCTGCAGAACTGGTGAGTTGCTGTGAGTATGCTGCAGGGTATCATCAGGTACATGCTCTTAGGTTTCCGGTTTTGGCCTGTGTGCTCGCGTGGCTGAGCAACCCGAGATTCTGATTTCAGATTCCACTTCTTAAGAAGTCTTGTGTTTGCATCCCTGCGCGGCCACGTGTGCTAATGGATTAAGCTGGCAACGTTTTGCAGGGATGAGTTTTGTTAAAGTTGAACAGAAAAAAAAGCAGTCATTTCTTCTAACCTGGGTGTGATGTGGCACAGCAGAAAACAACCAACATGTCAGTGCCCATGTTTTCCCCTTCTGCTGTAGTTGTCACGTTCCCCTCCAGCTCGAAAGGCCACCAGCATAATATGCAACTCAAAAACAGGCTGCGGCAATCTTTCATATTCCAGACAATTTGCATTTTTCACCGTTTCTCTGAAGGTGAATGGAGATATTTATTTCCCTGTTTATGTGAAATTAGGTTCTACATTGAATCTGCTCGCAGTTTTCTGTTGTTGTTGCGAAAAGGAGGGAAATTGCGATGTGAAACTTGGTTACTTTTCCCTAATTTCCTTAATTTCTGTCCTGTTGTGAGAGGCTGGTGATTGGTCCTCTCGATCCGGTGGAGACATCAGCCCAATTGTTAACCTCATCTAATCGAGACTGTAATTGGTAATCTTCACTTTTCATGGTTCATTCTTAGTCAGTTCTGATTCATGTTACTTGAGCACTTTCCTGGAAGTATTGGTGCACTAAGGCGCCAGTACGTTGAAAGCACCATTTGGAATTGCCTCGCTGCAATTTGTGTGAGCAGCTCATGACCCAGACGACTCGCTCTGCCTGACAGACAGCATTCATGAGCCCGTGTGTCTGAAAATAGGTTCTCTTTGTCAGTTCTGCTTCTGTTCAGGAGTTGTCAGGTGTTTGGTTTCGCTGGAGAGCTGCGCGAGCAAAATGAATTGTGAGGTATTTTCTGCAGCCAAAATCTCCCACTGATAAGTTGGGAATGTGTCGAGAAGAATGGTTATTGG
>NW_025119846.1:0-1044 GCF_004010195.1 Chiloscyllium plagiosum
TGCAGTCGATCATATTAAAGGATGTAACAGCAGGGATAGTGGATGTGTTAGTTAGAATATTCAAAAAAATCCTTGAATTCTGGAACGGTACCGATGTATTGGAAAATTAGTAATGTAGTACTCGTTCCCAAAATAGGAGATAGGCAAAAATTCACAAAATGTCGACCAGTGAGTTTAACCTCTGTAGTGGGGAAGTTTCTTCAGTCAACCGTAAAGTATGAAATAACTAAACACTTGGAAAAACAAAGATCAATTCACCAGTGTCAGCACAGTTTCATGATGGGCAGGTTATGCTTGACAAACCTGTTGGAGTTCTTTGAGAATTTAACCAGCAAGGTGGATAATGGGGATGCAGCAACTGCTGTACATCTGAACTTCAGAAGGCATTTGACAAGGTGCTGCATAAAGGGCTGATCTTGGCGGGTGGATATGAGGGGATAAGGGTAGAGTATTGAATTGGAGAGGGGATTGATTGACTAACAGAAAGCAGAGCATCGGGATTAATGGTCTTTCCCTGGCGAACTGAAACTAGTGAGGTGCTGCAGGGTCCAGTGCTCAGACCTCAGTTGCTTACAATCTGCCCAAATGAGCTGGAAGGAGAGACAGAGTGTAGCAACTACATTCACAGATGGTATTAAACTCGGAAGTAAAACAAGCTGTAATAAGGAGCTAAAGAGTTTACAGATGAATAATGGTAGGGTTAGAAAATGGGGCAGATTGCTATATCTGGCAGATGGTGTTTAATGTGGTTAACTGCACAGTTGAATTTCATACCGCCACTCATAATTTCTATTTTCTTGAGTTGCACCTTCTACAGTTCTTTGGATTTTATTCACCGTTGGTGGCTGGGGTCACAGGAATCGAGAGGTTTGGCTGAGGGAGATGCAGTTTGCTCTGTGTGTCCGGAACAAGACATTAATATGGAGAAAAGACCACAGTCAGGCCTTGTTGATTCCCACAGCAGGCCTGGCAACTAACTGGCCTATCCCTGTTCTTACCTCCTGATGGTTGATTGCCTGGAGTAATCCACATCAAAATGTTACA
>NW_025119847.1:0-1044 GCF_004010195.1 Chiloscyllium plagiosum
CTTTATCAGGTTCAGTCTGTACTAACTGAGTTCAATCCAGGCCTCACTCCTCAGGCTTTATCAGGTTCAGTATGTACTAACTGAGTTCGATCCAGGCCTTACTCTTCAGGCTTTATCAGGTTCAGTCTGTACTAACTGAGCTCAATCCAGGCCCTGCTCCTCAGGCTTTATCAGGTTCAGTCTGTACTAACTGAGTTCGATCCAGACCTCACTCCTCAGGCTTTATCAGGTTCAGTATGTACTAACTGAGTTCGTTCCAGGCCTCACTCTTCAGGCTTTACAGGTTCAGTCTGTACCTAACTGAGCTCAATCCAGGCCCTGCTCCTCAGGCTTTATCAGGTTCAGTCTGTACTAACTGAGCTCAATCCAGGCCCTGCTCCTCAGGCTTTATCAGGTTCAGTCTCTACTAACTGAGCTCAATCCAGGCCCTGCTCCTCAGGCTTTATCAGGTTCAGTCTGTACTAACTGTGTTCAATCCAGACCTCACACCTCAGGCTTTATCAGGTTCAGTCTGTACTAACTGAGCTCAGTCTAGGCCCTGCTCCTGAGGCTTTATCAGGTTCAGTCTGTACTATCTGAGCTCGATCCAGACCTCACTCGTCAGGCTTTATCAGGTTCAGTGTGTACTAACTGAGTTCGTTTCAGGCCTCACTCTTCAGGCTTTACAGGTTCAGTCTGTACTAACTGAGTTTGATCTGGGCCTCACTCTTCAGGCTTTACGACTTCAGTTTGTACTAACTGAGCTTGATTCAGATCTCACTCCTCAAGTTTTATCAGGTTCAGTCTGTCCTAACTGAGCTCGACTCAGGCCTCACTCCTCAGGCTTTATCAGGTTCAGTCTGTACTAACTGAGCTCATTCCAGACCTCACTCCTCAGGTTTTATCAGGTTCAGTCTGTACTAACTGAGCACAATCCAGGCCTCACTCTTCAGGCTTTATCAGGTTCCGTATGTACTAACTGAGCTCGTTCCAGACCTCACTCCTCAGGTTTTATCAGGTTCAGTCTGTACAAACTGAGCACAATCCAGGCCTCACTCTTCAGGC
>NW_025119848.1:0-1044 GCF_004010195.1 Chiloscyllium plagiosum
ATAATTAGGGGGACAGATAGTATCCTATGCAAGCTGGATCGGGAGTCTCACATGGTGTGTTGCCTGCCAGGTGCCAGGGTGCGGGACATCTTCGACCGGCTTGAAAGGATATTGGAGCGGGAGGGGCAGGATCCAATTGTTGTGGTCCACGTTGGGACTAACAACATAGGCAAAGCTGGGGTGAAGGACCTGTTTGGGGATTATCAAGCACTGGGAAGGAAATTGAAGTACAGGTCCTCAAGGGTCATAATCTCTGGATTACTGCCCGAGCCACGTGCCAATTGGCATACGGATAAGAAAATTAGGGAAGTAAATACGTGGCTAAGGGATTGGTGTGGGAAAGAGGGATTCCATTTCATGGGGCATTGGCATCAGGTTTGGAACCGGGGGGATCTGTACCGTTGGGACGGTCTCCACCTGAACCGATCTGGTACCAATGTTCTAGCGAAGAGGATAAATAGTGTGGTCAGTAGGACTTTAAACTTCTGAGTTGGGGTAAGGGAAAGTGAAAGCGACAGGGAGTATGGAGTTAAATGGAAAGATAAGCAGGAGGATAGCATGTATGCAGGTGGATTTAACCTTGAGGCAGATTAGGAATGCAACAAAAGGAAGGATAACTTAGGACATCTTATGACTTCCAATATCTCTAATGATAAGAATGTTAGCATTAAGGCACTTTATCTGAATGCTCGTAGCATTCGTAACAAAGTAGATGAACTAACGGCACAGATCATCGTGAATGATTATGATGTGGTAAGCATCACAGAGACATGGTTGTAGGGGGTTCAGGACTGGCAGTTAAACATCCAAGGATTTTTAACTTATCGAAAAGACAGGGAGGTGGGTAGAGGGGGTGGGGTGGCCTTGTTAATTAAGAACAAAATTAAATCTATAGCACTGAATGACATAGAGTCGGATGATGTGGAGTCTGTGTGGGTGGAATTGAGGAACCACAAAGGCAAAAAAAACATAATGGGAGTAATGTACAGAGGTACAACATGTACCAGGAAATAGAAAAGGCATGTCAGAAAGGCAAGGCCACGG
>NW_025119849.1:0-1044 GCF_004010195.1 Chiloscyllium plagiosum
GACCTTATTTCTATTTATAAAGTCGTGGGGTGTATAGGAAAGGTAAATATCACAGGGGGAAGAACGGGGGGCTCTCCCCTTTTTAACTTCTCTTGGCATTCAGATACTGAAATCCTGTCAGTAACAGCATCACCAGAGAGCATACTGCGCATGCTCGTCGGTACAAGGATGAAACAGCGCATGCTCCTCACTGCACGCAAAGCACACGACGCGACTTTCTTATGGTGGGCCAATCAGGAGTCTTGGAGGACCGGAAGGTGAGTGGTCCTCCTGCTAATCAGTGCCTTCCTATTATCTGAATGCAGAAGTTGGAACACGAGCTTCGGAAGCTGCTGCTGTTGCTCTGTCTCTGAATGAAGAGTGAGTTTGTTCCAGACTGCAACCTCCCTACTCTGTCAACCATCTGTGAGTATGGCACTCTCTTCTCAACTCCTTTTCCTTTTTTTTCATTCTTGGATTTAATCTTTGACTTCCCTTTCCTTTCGGTTGCTGCTAATGAATGCACGCCGTGGACCGATTCGGGAAAAGGTTTTCATAAACAGAGAGTGGTTCATGTATGGAATGAATGTCCAGAGGTAGTGGTGGATGCACGTACAGATGCAACGTTTAACAGACATTTGGATAAGTACCTGAGTAGGCACGGTGCGGAGGGATGTGGGTCAAACACTGGCAAGTGGCACTAGTTTAGTTTGAGAACATAGTCAGCATGGAATAGTTGGGCTGAAGGGTCCGTTTCGGTGCTGTCTAACGTAACTGTTCTGTCGTGGTCTTAAAACCATTGTCTTGCCTTCCATTTTAAACGTGCATCCAACACACAAAGTACTCAAAAAAAACACCTCAACCACACAAATTAAATATCCACACTTTGTTCAAAAATCAGGCGAACTCAACCCAGGCATCAATGTGGACTTCAATAGTTTCCTCATTTCCCCTTCCCCCACCTCACCCTAGTTCCAAACTTCCAACTCAGCATTGTCCCCATGACTTGTCCGGACTTGTCCTACCTGCCTTTCTCCTTTTCCACCTATCAACTCCATCCTCTCC
>NW_025119850.1:0-1044 GCF_004010195.1 Chiloscyllium plagiosum
CTGAAATGCATATATAGGCAAAAACAATGACTGAAGATGCTGGAAACCAGATTCTAGATTAATGGTGCTGGAAGAGCACAGCAGTTCAGGTAGCATCCGAGGAGCAGTAAAGTCGACGTTTCGGGCAAAAGTCCTTCATCAGGAATACAGGAAGAGCGACTGAAGGGTGGAGAGATAAGTGAGAGGAGAATGGGAGTGTGGAGAAAGTAGCATAGAGTACAATGGGTGAGTAGGGGAGGGGATGAAGGTGATAGGTTAGGGGGAGGGTGGAGTGGATAGATGGAAAATAAGATAGGCAGGTAGGACAAGTAATGGGGACAGTGCTGAGCTGGAAGTTTGGAACTGGGGTGAGGTGGGGGAAGGGGAAATGTGGAAACTGTTCAAGTCCACATTGATGCCCTGTGGTTGAAGTGTTCCGAGGCGAAAGATGAGGCGTTCTTCCTCCAGGCGTCTGGTGGTGAGGGAGCGGTGGTTAAGGAGGCCCAGGACCTCCATGTCCTCGGCAGAGTGGGAGGGGGAGTTGAAATGTTGGGTCACAGGGCGGTGTGGTTGATCGGTGAGGGTGTCCCGGAGATGTTCCCTAAAGTGCTCAGCTCGGAGGCGTCCAGTCTCCCCAATGTCGAGGAGACCGCATGTCCAAGGCTCCTTTAGGCCTTTGGATGGAGTTGAGGGAGGAGGTGTGGGCGCAAGTATTGCAATTCCTGCAGTGGCAGGGAACGGTGCCAGGATGGGAGGGTGGGTTGTAGCGGGGCGTGGACCTCAACAGGTAGTCACGGAGAGAACGGTCTTTGCGGAAGGCGGAAAGGGGTGGGGAGGGAAATATATCCCTGGTGGTGGGGTCCGTTAGGAGGTGGCAGAAATGTCGGCAGATGATTTGGTTTATGCGAAGGTTGGTAGGGTGGAAGGTGAGCACCAGGGGCGTTCTGTCCTTGTTACAGAGGGGTGGGATCTGAGGACGGAGGTGCGGGATGTGGACGAGATGCGATGGAGGGCATCTTTAACGACGTGGGATGGGAAATTGTGGTCTCTAAAGAAGGAGGCCAT